>NW_019268522.1:5179143-5184415 GCF_002738365.1 Cucurbita moschata | reverse complement strand
TCATAGGTTTTAGGTTCTGTCTGGGCTGTAATAAGAGCTAGAAAAGCACGTTGAGTAGGTGAAAAATGAGAGAATGAAAGGTAATCATGAAGGGGGTACCTGGTGCCAGTGTAAGAACTTGAGCTAGAGGTTAAATGATTGGCTCCAAAAGACATCTCATTATCATTATAACAAGTTGGAGGCTGTTTGGTATAAGTAGAACGTCGGAGTAGAATTGATGTATCAGGTGGGATAAGATTAGAATTAGTGGGTTAATTTTGAGAAGGAACAGAAGGTGGAGGGTCGACGAAGTAGTAGGTGAAGGAATAGAAAGTGGGGGAGGACTAGAATGGATGTTTGAGTAGGATGAAACATGAAGTGGTAAAATGGGAGTTGAAGGAGCTAATGTCAAAGTTTGTGAAGCTGGTGAAAAAGGAAAATCATCGTCACAAAATTTAACATCACGACTGATAAATTTTTTTTAGATTGCATGTCATACAACTTGTAACCTTTGTGACCACAAGGATATCCTACAAAAACACAAGGAATTGCCCGAGGTTCAAATTTTTGCTTAGGGTGTACTACAGTTGCATAACACTTACAACCAAAAACTTTAAGATGGTGAAATGTAGGTGGTCGTTTGTAGAGTGCTTCAAAGGGTGTCTTGTTAGATAACAATGGTGATGATGTTCTATTTATAAGATAAACAGTAGTTAAAATGGTGTTCTATGTAGAGTGCTTAAAATGCACTTACCTAACTTTAACTCAGCCTGAGATTTCTTATGCAGTTGGGGTTATGAGTCAATACATGCAAAGTCCAAAGAAGCCTCATTTGGATGCAACTCGACGGATCTTGAGATATGTCAAAGGTACAATCGACTGTGCTCTTTTGTACAAAAGAAGCAAAGACTGCAAGCTAGTTGGATACTGTGATGCTGACTATGCAGGAGACCACGATACTCGGAGGTCAACCATTAGGTATGTGTTCAAGTTTGGTTTGGGAACAATTTCTTGGTGTAGAAAGAGACAACCAACAGTATCATTATCAACTATAGAAGCAAAGTATAGAGCAGCTCAGGAAAGTACATGGTTGAAACTCTTGATGGAAGATTTGCACCAGAAAATTGAGTATCCAATATTACTTTATTGCGACAACCAATCTGCGATTCGCCTAGCAGAAAATTGCTAGAAAAAAGCATGTGGAGGTGCAGTACCATTTCATTCGAGAGAAGGTCCTAAAGGAAGAAATCGAGATGTAGCAGATCAAGACAGATGACCAAGTGGCAGACTTGTTTACAAAAGAGTCGAATACGGGCAAACATGAGAGTTTTCTCTGTCAGCTTAATATGGTGCGGCAATTGAGGACTAGTGCTGAGGGGGAGTGTTAAAATATCATCACTAGCCCAATAGAGTCAAGCCCAATAATTGCACCAACCCATTGTATATTTATTTTAGTAGAGCTTTTAGGAAATATAATAGATGTTTTAGGAAAGAGATCTCGATATTTTAGGAAAAAGATTTACATTTGTTAGGTCTAGATTGCATAGGGTATAGTATACCCCTCGACCCTACCTAGTTTTTCATCCCAAGAAATTCAAAGCATTATAAAGTAGTAGTATTCTACAAAGTGTCTTGTATTCTCTTCTCGATTAGTCTTAATAAAGAGTACAAGTGTTTCCCACAGAGAGTTGTGTTCAACATGCAGTACGCTTCCAATTCATTCCAGAGTGCTTTGAGCTTGGTGAAATATGCTTACAGTGCCATGGTTCCCTATGACATCATCATTGTTATCGACATTTGTATCTGAAAAATTGCTAGAGCATTCTTTTGTGAGAATTGATCGTGAAGATCAACCCACACTTGATGAGCTGTCTTGGCGTGAATAATTCCATCAGCGATATCTGCTTCAACTGAACGAGTTAACCAAGATATTATCATACTGTTGAACTGATTCCAGAGTTCAAATTCGATTGAATTTGCATCTTGAGACGGTTCTTCAATAGTGCCATCAATGAAGCCAGTTTTCTTTTTGGCAATAAGAGCATGCGTAACTAATTGACACCAAGATTGATAATTTGTTTCATTTATGTTGATTGGAACAAGTGAATATAATGGCTGATCAGAGTGATGATTATAATAATGATGTATTAAGTCAACATCAAAAATTTTGAAGCTCGATTTGGCTGATTCCGCCATAAAGAAAATTATGATATTTAATAACACCAAGATCGGTTCTTTGATACAATGTTAAGAATGAGAAATAGAATTGGGATCGAAAGAACAATCTTCATTAATATTCACAACTGTTAAATAGGATACAAGCTACCAACTAATACCTAAAAATAAGGAAAAATATAAACTAAATAAATCTTGAGAATAAAATAAAATATACTACTAAGAAAATCATAAAGGAAAAAATATTAACGAATTACGAATATCTAAGATATATTCCATAACTAATTATTATAATATATTCTCCAAATATTATGTCTTAATAAGTTCTTATCATGATATTTCCTAACGATCTTGGTCCTTGGATTCTAAAACCTTGGTTATCTTTTAAGGGCTTTAGTACTATGGTTCATGGTTCTTGGTTCTTGATCCATGTTCTAGTCCATGATCTTTCTCTCGTCCTTGGTACTTTCTAAGTTCCTTTTCGGTTCTTGGTTCTTTCTCCAACACTCTGTCCTGAAGATTTACGATATTAGACATGAGCCTGATATCCTGTGTCCAAGGGTTCAAGCGTTCCAAGCGACACAGTCTTAACCCACACCTCAAGGCTTGCCCTTTGACGACCTCTGAAAACCTATCTCCAAAGCTTCATGCATTTCAAGTAACATAGTCTGAAAACCTACATCCAAGGAAGGCTTCTTACGTAACAAATGATGTATTCTAATTCTGCATCAAGGGCTTGCCCTAGGATACAGTTTGAATACCTATGCCCAAGGCTTCATGCGTTCCAAGCAGCATAGTCTGAATACCTACGCTCAAGGCTACATGCATTCCAAGAAGCGTAGTCTGAAATCCTGCACCCAGCGTATTCTAAGGGGCTTCATGCGTTCCAAGAAGCATAGTCTGAATACCTACGCTCAAGGCTTCATGGGTTCCAAGAAGCGTAGTCTGAAATCTTGCACTCAGTGCTTCCCCTATGTTACAACATCAATACCTATGCCCAAGACTTCATGCATTCCAAGCGGCATAATCTGAATACTTACAGTGTATTTTGAGTCAAATGTTGGCTGAAAATGCTCGAGAGGACTACTTTGATGAAATAGAGGAAAACGGAGACAGTGCTGAGGCTCTTAAGAACAACGCATGAATTTCTTTCTTCGAGGAGAATAATAATGATTGACTATTAAGTAAGGACTTAATTGTGAATATGATATTCCAAGGAATGTTCATAAGTAAAATTATAGCATAATTGTATGAGTTTTTATTTCACCTTTGATTAACAAATGACAACATTTTTCATTTTCAACCTCGACATAACTCAAACTCAACTCTTTTAGAGTAGTGGTAACCTATAATAATTGTAAAAAAAAGAGATTATTTTGTAGTTTCGAACCGAGTAATATGGCATAAATTAATATGTAGCACTTGCATTAAGGTCGGGATCTAAAATTCACATAGTCAATTGTACTCGATTGTAAGGAGAACACCTGCTAATGCGAACCAAGTGACCTTACTAACGGTTAGGTTAAAAGTTGATGTTCGTATCATGACATGTGCCTCGTGGTTCTAGACATGATATATGCTTGATATGTGTGAAATGTTTACGGAACAATGCGACTATGGTGTCTGTAAGAAACGATATGACTAAGATATCTTTATGAAATGATATGACTGGGATATGTTTATGAAACGATATGACTAGGATACGTTTAGGAAACGACACGACTAGGATATGTTTATGAAACAATATGGCTAGAATATGTTTATGAAACGATAAGACTAGGATACATTTAGAAAATGACGTGACTATGATATGTTTATGAAACGAGATGACTAGGATATGTGTATGAAATGGTATGACTAAGATATGTTTATGAAATGAGATGACGATGATATATTTATGAAATGATATGATAAGACTATGTCGATGAAATGACATGACTATGATACGTTTATGAAATGATATGACCATGATATGTTTATGAAAGAATATGACTAGGTGATGTTTATGTAACAATATGACTGTGATGTGTTTACAAAACAATATGACTATGATATGCTTACGAGATGACGAGTCCATGATATGTTCGTGATACAATGTGACTATGAGATGATACGTGAATAATATGACACGTGATATGATGATGTACTGATGATATGATAAATGTTATTGTATAACACGTTTGGCGATATAGTACATGATATGCTGATGATATGATGTATGTATGATATGACATGATATGACACGATGCATGATATGAATGATATATGACAAAAATGTGTGGACATAATGCACAACCGCAATTTATGTAAGGAAACTATGATAAAGATTATGATATGAACGAAAAATGGAAGGGGTTGTCTTACATGATAATGAATAAAAATGTTGGGATCTCATGCATCATTGTGCATTCATGCATCCAAGAATACCCCTCTTTTACGATGATACAGACACATACACTACAAGGCTGAAAAATGATCATCATGTTTATCATACTGCTACGACGATCGCTATGCCTAGCTAGTGTTCGACATCAACAGCTCTAGAGAATGCTCGCCTGACCATGAAAGGGGCCCGGAGGTGTTCGAACCGACTGGTGGGTTCATACTCGCACGTGTGGACTGTTTGGTATGAACACCTAAGGAATATAGAATTATACGATAGGTCCTACACATGATTGTATGTGTTTGCATCTAACCGCAATAGTGGGGTCACATACCGAGTATTTCTTTTAATACTCAAGTCATGTGCTACTGCTATTTCAGGTAAAGGCAAGGCACCTCTGTACCACTAACGACTACATAGCCATTCAAGACCATGAAACATGCAAAGCGTAGTTGTATTTAGTTTCTTAAAGTTAGATTAGGATAAAGTGTTTTAATTATAATGTTAATTTATTTCATTTAATATTTCGTTGCGTTGTTTTAAAGATATTTTAGAACACGTAGCTCTATTGTAGTGTTTAAAGATGACATCTATATTTTATGATGAAGTTAAGTTATGATTATGATAGTGACTCTAGGTAAGCAGAAATCTAGGATCGTGTATTCTTATTTGAACGGTAGGATATGCTCTTATATGTAACGACCCAGGAAAGAAAGAAAAAAAAAAAAAAAAAAA
>NW_019268522.1:5155250-5179093 GCF_002738365.1 Cucurbita moschata | reverse complement strand
AAAAAAAAAAAACCCAGTCGCCGAAAAACCCGCGAGTTTTCCGGCGACCGCCGAGTTTCGCGGAACCAACGCGAAACGACGGCCATAGCACGCCCACCCTCAGCCCAGCATCTTCAGAACACCTGTAAAGGGGAGAAAGGAGAGAAAATTTCGAGAGAGAGAGAGAGATTTTGGACAAACGTCGGCGAGTGTCTAGTTTCTCCGACGAGCCCTCAAACCACCCTTAAACCGACACCAAACAACCTGTTACTACCGTAAGAGAGATCCCTAACGAAAGCACAATAACTTAGGGTACGTTTTGTGTTATTTCGTAAGCGTCGTCGTCGGTAACCGAGGTCGGAAAGTTAGGTTTCTTAATCGATTCTTAGATCTATGGCTTTTAGGAGCTTTTAGGCCGCAAAACTCCCAAAAAGGAAAGAAGGACGACGAACAAAGAGGAAAAGGGAAGGAAGAGGACTGAAATCGGCAACGGAAACGCCGCGGGAAGGAGAGAGAAAGCTCGCCGGAAAATCGGCCAAAGTCGGGTAAGGAAGACGAGATCCACGGATCCGGGTCAACCTGAACCCAGAACCCGGGAGAGCCAGCCCGTTCCTCCCTTGGCCTCTGCCTTCGGCCCAGCCCAACTACAGCGGCCCAAACCTCAAACCGGCCCAGAAGCTACGATTCAGTTGAACCAACCCAGACTAGACCCACGGTCCAATTGAGCCGGCCTGCAAACCAAACACTTGCGGCCCAGCCCAGAAAGCCGAGGCCCAACGTTTAGCCTTGGCCCAGTAGCCTTCCACAGCCCACGACCCAAACTGGACTACGACCCGCGCTTCGACCCGACACTACCGCCCGACGTGGCTTTCTCTGCTGCTGCCACGTGTCACACAGCAGCGCGGCAATCCTCGGCTCGGCTCGGTGCAAACGGCTCGGGCTCCCTCCGGTGACGCTCCGGCCGCTCCTCCGGCGGCTGCAGTGGCTGTTCGGCTCGGCTCACCTGTTTTCAGCCCGGTTTCCACTGTTTTGACCCTCTCGGATCTGTTTTCGCCCCCGATTAAGGTATCCGAGGTCGTTTTAGAGCCGTATTTCACAGTTATTAAATTATAGGTAAATTAATTGTGAAATACTAACGGAAGGGGTGAACGGTGTGATAGGAAACAAACCCCAACGAAGTAGGAAGCAGCTCTCACAGAACGGGAGCTAACGTTTAGCTATTTAGGGAGTACTTCGGCCGAGGTCAACCAAGTAAGTGGCCTTACTATAGGATAGGCTAAATAAATTGTATGATGCTTGATGATATGTGCCAGTTTATACATATTTTGTTGAGTGACGCTTAATATGTTTGACGCACGTTGTGGCATTATGATGAGCATGATGATTGCATGATTTTTACCTTAATATGATGATGTTTTCCAGATTGAGCATGCTAGATGATGATGAGTGCCATATTGCATCATGTCGTTAGATCGACGTAGGACACAACCCTAAGAGCATGAAAATGATATTAATATAAATATCCACGATATGCGTTACCTAGAGTAACAAAGAGATGAGACTAGAGGGTTGTGTCAGAAGAGACATTACGATGGATTTAGAGGGACCTCATGCATTTTGTATGTTCATAAGCATAGGGCTACTTCCCCTAGAGATGATGAGTGCGGACGCGCACCTTACGATGAGCGCGAATGCGCACAGGTGCGAAAGCACACAGATGAGGGTGTTCATGAGGCGCATGACACTATGGGGTTCCGCTGACCTCCGGACGTCGCTACAGATTAGCTTGACCAGAGGGTCCAGGGGGTGTGCAAGCGCCCTGGGGACTCACACTCGCACGTGTGAGTCGTGTGTAGGGAAGTACTACACATCCAATTTGTCCGAGACTGGAGGCCACCCCTAAGATGATTAGAGATAGGTCCCTACTCATGATTGCATGTGTTTGCATTAGCATAGCCCCTATAGTGGGGTCACTTACGGAGTATTTCTTCGAAATACTCAGGCCGTGTGCCATATTATTTTTTTCAGGTAAAGGCAAGGCGCCCATGTACGGTTGACGGTGTCATCGTGATCAGAGACTGTGGCGCGTGCATAAGATAGTTGCATATTTAAATTTCCTAGTCTTGGTTAGGATAGGGCGTTTGCATTTCATTCATTTATATTAATTAATTTGTAATCGTTTTATTTTGTCTTTTGAACTCCAGCCTGATGTTTGAAACACGTAAGTCCGGCAATGTTTTCCAATGTTTTAATGTATTCTGAAGTTTTAAATTTTTCCGCTAATAAAGGTGAGCATGCTTAGGTTTTTATTCTGCATTAGAGATGAGCATGAGACGTTAGTGGCGACTCTAGATATGTGGAAATTTAGGGTCGTTACATTATATTAGAAATTTATGTCAAATGAGTACAAATTAAGTTACAAAGTCATGGAATAAGAGGTAAAAAAATTTAAACTTTCCACTCATTTTTTTAACTAAAAAAAAAATTAAAAATTAATAACCGAGACTATATTATGAGGTTGTATAAACCATTAAGCATTAAATAATTGTGGGCTTTTGAACTTAAAGTATTAAACTTCTAATTTAACATTCAAACTATAATTATATTTTTAGAAATCGCCATAGAAGTTGAATATCGATAATGACTTTTTTCTGTTGTATATTATACTTTAAAAGCTATCAATTATATAAATATAATTATATATATATATATATAGATATAAATAAATAAAGGTGGTGTGGTCGAAAATTTTGCATCATGCAACAACCTTATTACCTAAATCATTGGCCTTCCACTTGCAATAGATGGTTAGAAGTTTTCCTTCCCTTTAATTAAGAATGGTCACTTTCTAAGGTGACTCTGGAAATTCGAGAGATAAACAAATGATGACATTAAAAGTTGATGAAAAAGTAAACAACAAATCAAATAAAGACAATTCATAGCATTCATTTTTTTGATGTGTTTATAATGAGTAATGACCCTAGATTCCAATTTAACTCCCATTTTCAATGAATTCTGATTTTAGGTAAGATATCTAAAATCTAAATAATTACAAAAGATAAAAAAAAAAAAAAAAAGATATAACTCAGAGATAACTGGTCCTATTTCATGTTAAATCTAGTGATGCTATTTCCTATTTTGTCTTCCCAATATCTGCTATTCTGTTTCTTCTTCCCATCTTCTCTTCCCAAGATCTGCTATTTTTCTGTCTTTCTTCTTCTTTTTTCTTGTTACTTGAGGTCCCAACATTTATCCTTTCATTATGTTGTATAACAACGGTCTAGAATTTTTCTTTATATCGTATCATTTTATCATAACTTTCTATGTGTATATTGGGGTTGTGCATTATGTCAATTCATCACATTGCTTGTCAATCATATCATATCATATATTTCATCATGTCAAACATATGTCATATCATAAACTTATCATGTCTTCTAAAGTATCATATAACATTGCATAGCATCATCTCATCAAAGAATAACATCATCATACATTGTACATCATCATTATAAAATATAGTCACAACATCATAAATATAAAGAATAAATGACACGTGTAAGGGCCACTAGGCACATGTCGTCATACATTAAACAAGTCGTTCAACCTATCCGATAGTAAGACTACTTACTTGGTTGCCCTTAGTCGGCGTTCTCCCTAAATTCGAGGATGTTTGCTTTTCGCCCCTCGAAATTTCTCCTAGTATTATCAATCGTCGTTTTCTATTAGAACGTCCATCTCGCTTCGTTAGTAACTATAATTTCTTAACTCAGTTTAACATAAACCGAGAAATTTAACTATATCCTGATTTTAATTTCTTTAAAGAAGGTCAATTTAAGATTTAGGATAGTCAAAACGGCAAAAAATTAGGCAAAATACCCTTTTCAGAATGGTGTATAAATTTCAAATTTACTTCATTTTTGTGCTTGAAATTTTTCTATAATATCTAGACTTTGATTTTAAGGTTGATGCTCAATATTTTATTCTTCAATAACAACTTTAATATTTTATTGAGATGTAAAATTTTTTATATTAAATGTTTCCATATATTTAAGAACTTAAACAATTAATAGACACTTTGTTAGAGTAGTGTTACATCAAGTACACTACTTGTGTAGCAACCAAAATATTTTATGTGATGTAAGGTGAAGGTGATGGATTTGTCTAAGGATTTCATGGATGAATGAGCTCGAATATCTTTGTTCGACTATTATATAAAGAAAAACCCTTCTCATCTGCACCCCAAATGCAGTGCGAATAGTTGCATCGGTCTTGAAGCCAAATTTTATGCTCTGGCCAAAATACCTCGAATGAAAGCTTCCCATAGTTGCTGCTAAAAGTTGCACCAAAACAATGTTGTCGGCAACAAATTCTCTTTGAATTCCCAGCTGTATTCCTGTTTGAACGGAAGAATATGCTCCCCTAATTAGAAAGCTATGTCACATGTTTTATTGCCAACATTGGTTATTTACTTAAAAACTAAAATCGGACGTGAAAGTAAAGGAATTTGAACCTCTAACTTTTTAAGTGTGGACCTCTGAATTATTAAGTTAAGTTATGCCATGAATTACATTTAAAAAATAAAATAAAATTTTTATTCATATTTGAAGGATGACTAAAATAGATTTGGTAAATTTTAGAAATCAAATTAGAAATGAAGTAAAGGGTAGGAACTAAAGCTATACATATTTTAACTTTAATAATTCTATAAAATATTGAATAAAAATGAAAATTAGATATTAGAGGTATAAATAAAACTTATTATTGAAGCCTAATAAAAAGAACGTCAACTCGTAATAGAACACAAATTAAATTGTAGATTATGGATGATATTAGAGGTATAAGTAAATTATGGATTATGTGATAATTATAACACAAATTATTATGGAATAAAATATGTTTTAAAAAAAATCATTAAAAAATAAAAAAATAAAAAATTATATTTTCAAAATAAATAACCAAGGTTTAGTTTACTAGTAATAGTTAAAAAAATTATTATTATTTATTACTTTTAGGGTTAAAACAAATTATTTCTATTGCAAAGCTTTGAAACACTCTGAAATCAAAAGAACCTCAATTTAGGGCACATTTGAAAGTGGTCCAAACTCACTTTTACATCATTGCATATTATACACAGGTATGTTAAAATTGGAAAATCACTCGATACAATGCCTTCGATCATTGTTAAACTAGGACGAGATTCTTTTTATGTGTTCTAATTTTTGTGGGCTACCTTCCTTTTGTAGTACTAAAGTAGAATTGGAGATTTGATGACCGCTAATATTAGGACTGTAGATGAGTTGGGTTGGACATTTTAAACCCACCCGAAATTTCAAGTTGGTTGGATTGATAACCCAAGTCACCACAAATATTTTCGCAGCCAACTTAACCTAACACTCTATTTTTTAATTAGGTCGTGTGACTAGATACTATTATTGATTGGTTGGTTGGTTGTGTGATTGAGAGTGAGAGCAGGAGTAGCATGCAACTATAAGCGACGAGCGACGGCAGGAGGTAGCTTGCGGATGAGATAGATCGAGAGTAGCAACATTGTTGAAAAAATAAAAAGAAAACCCAAAAGTGGAAGGCTAAAGCTCAAAGTATTGGACCCGGCTCGGTTCGGGTTGGCCCGAATTTTTTCTTCTTTGAGCCCAAAAACCAAACCAAACCAATTTGTTTCCATAAAAAACAACCACCCAACTCAATATTCTATGTAACCCAACTTTGAGTTAAGTTGGTTGGATTTTTCAAGTTTTTTCTAGTTTTTAGGTTTTCTATACAACCTTAATCAATATGTTTAAGTTAATCTAGATGTACTAATAAGATGATAATTGATATCTTATCTCATTCGTTTTTGTTGGATTCAATCTTAGGAATTTTTTTTTATTCCAGGTAACACAAATGAAAGCAAAGGACACCGTTTTAGGAGCATGGTGAACTGCAAAGAATACAACTGAAATCATCAAGGACTTCATTGATAACAGAAAAGAACAACATTCAATAGCAAAAGAGAAAAGTATGTCTTGGGTTTGCATATTTTGGCCATGGAGCACTTGTTTGGAAGTGAAATACAATAACTTTGTAGTACAAATAAGAGTATTTCTCCAAAATTGAAAGATGATAATTTGTAGTATGATTTGTTGATGTGTTGTCATTAATAAACTTGACTTAGCAAAAAATAAATAAATAAATAAATAAAAATTATTAACAGAGAGTAATGTTAGAATTTGTTTAGAAGTTATTGGCTTGAATTGATTTAAGAAAATGATTAGTCTTAGTAAGAATTATTAGTAGTTGTGCTTTCTCCTCTATAAATACTCATGAGATGCATGCTATTTTAAAAAGAAGGAAGAGAACTGAAAAACTAAGTGCTTAAGGTTGTTCCTCTATTCAAAAGCTCTCCCAACCCTCTCAAGTTGTTTGTTTTGCTTCTTTTATTTGTTTCGACATATTTTGATCGTGGGCCATTTCCAATATTTGGTATCAGAGTTAGGATGCTAACAAATGCTGTCATCATACAAAGTTGTCGGAAGGGAGGGGAGTGTAACGCTCCAGTACTTGTTACTCACAAAGAGTAACTATGCAGCATGGTCGATAAAGATGCGTGTTAACTTGCAGGCCCAGGGCATGTGAGACGCCATCAAGCAAGGTGAGGACGTTGAGAAGTGTAAAGACAGAATGACTCTTGCTGTCATCTACCAAGCAGTCCTAGAGGACGTCCTTCTCATGTTGGCAGAGAAGGACTCAGCAAATGCAGCGTGGGAGATGCAACAAACAATGCATGTGGGCGTGGAACGTGTCAAGGAAGCAAAGATGCAGACCTTGAAGAGTGAGTTCGAGGCTATTCGCATGAAGCATGGTGAGTCAATAGACTGTTGGGTTTTATGTCCTAAAATTCATAGTTGGTAAACAAAAACATATTTTATTTTCAATAAAATTATTATTGATGTTTATTCAGTAAAGATTGTTATTGAATAAAGTGAATTTTACGATTATTAATCTAAATCTAATAAACTAAGAACACTCTGACTATAATATGATTACTTGAACTATATGTACAGCATAAGAGTGGATCCAGTTCAAGTATATAATCAAAATGATCTAACTACAGGAAAATCAAAATGATCTATAATACAGGATAAGGCTGAGTACCTTATCAAAACTTTAATAGCCCAAAAATAAATAAATAAAATAAACAAATAAAATAATTATAAAAAGTAGTTAAAATAATAATAATAAATAAGGAAACAAAAAACCAATATTTCCCAGCTTCTAGCCACTAACCTGTCATCCCTTCCCACAATTATCTCTCCTCAACCCATCCTTACGCCCCAGTAACTGTTACTGCAAAAATAAACAGAAAAACAACCGATTTACTTGAGAAGAAAAAAAATGAGAAGGCCTCTACTCAGGTGAGATTCACCGAAGATTTACGTGAAGATAGATCTGATCAATAAGGTATATATTAAATCTTCATTTTCTTTTATTCTGTTAGAAATCACAACAAATTATAGTTAGATCTTCATTGAATTATTACAATGGTAGTTAGAAACTAAATTTCAATCATTTATATGATTTTAGTAAATCAAGTCATATTAGTTATATTAGATTAAATTTGGAAACAGAGATCCACTGGAAATTTGGAATACATGAATTAAAAGACAACCGATACAAAAAATTAGGGAATTAAGAACCACAAACTAAATATGGAGGGAAAGGTAAATACAAAGGGTAAATACATACCGTAGTAAAGTCGAGAATAACTTGAAATAGCTGTATCTACTCTCTTATAGGATAGTAACCATGAAAAATAAGATTTTTAATAAAAATATAATTATAGATATATAACATTTCAAGACTTCTAACAATGGACCAATGTAAATTAGAGAAATAATGTTGTAGAGTTCAAACCCGAAACTAATGTCATGGGCTCCTATAGGTTGACCCGGATTTCAAAGTACAAAATCGAACTTTCATTAAAGATATATTCGTGACAACGACTTAAGCTAGCCAAGTAAGTGACCTTACTATTGACATGGTTATATTTGCTGTTGACACGTGCCCCGTGGTTCTGCACGTGTCATATATATTGATATGTGTGAATTGTCTATGGATCGATATGCTTCTTATTTGTTATGTATATGTTATAATATGTGAATTATTTGATAATAATTACGATACGATAAGTTCAATGATATGTTTGAGATAGGATACGAGAAGGATGCACAAAACGAGATGTAATGATAGGAGTAAAATACGTTCATGAAACGTTAAGGTTAGGTTACATACCAGAGTGATGTGGATAAGAGAGATTGATGGAAGAATATGGTTAGGCTACGGGTAGAAAGGGATAGGTTGTGATAGATTGATAGAACGATAGTGTTCGGATTGATAGAACGATAGCGTTAGGTTAATTCCTTGTGATGAGATGACTAAGGTACGTTTACGTAATGATATGTCTGTGATAGGTATAAGAACGTTAAGGCTATGATAAGTTAGAGAATGATATGACTATGAAGTGTTTACGTTATTACTTGTTTATAATATGATACATTGTGATGCAATATGTCATGGTATGATGTGTATATGATGAAATGTTATGTTAAAAGCATAGAACGTTATGTTAGGTCTCTTAAATTGTGTGTATACAGCATGATATGAATGACATGAAATTACAATAAATGACATGAAATATAATCCCGTTAGAATTATGTATGATTTGAGAATGGAAGAATGAGAAACGATATGATATGAATGATGAACGATATCTAAAACGATATGAAAAATGATATGATATGTACTTAATGCTAGCGGGGTTGTATTAAAGGATAATGAAATTGTAGAAGTAGTGGGGACCTCATGCATTATGTGTGTTCATGCATCTGGGGGGATACCCTTATCCCATCACGAGGGTACGAACGCGTACATCCAATGGCAGGACAACGATCGTTATGCTTTGCATAGCGCTGCCGTGACAGTTACTAGTTCTAACGGGTCCCGGCATAAGGGGCTCCCAGAGTATGCCCACCAGATAAGGAAAGTGGCCCAGCGGTATGCGAACTAGCTGGTGAGTCCATACTCGCACGTATGGGCTGTGTGTAGAGTATATGGTACACGTCCACGATTACCCGTTAGGACAGCACCATAGGGAAAACAAAACAAAACGAAAGATAGGTCCGATAGGGGGTCACTTACTGAGTATTCTAGAAATACTCAAGCCTCGTGCTACTACATTTTTCAGGTTAAGGCAAGGCATTCCTTTACGGCTGACGATGGCATCGCAACTTGAGACCATGGCACATGCATAGGGTAGTGGTATTTATTTTCTTAGACTTAGGATATTCTAGGATGTTTTTAACTTAAACTCTTATTCATTTTGTTTAGTCTTTTGTTGTGTCGTTTTAAATATGTTTTTGAAATACGTAAGTCCATGGCTGTGTTTTAAGATAAAAGTTATGTTTTATGGAATTTAAATGAAGTCTTCCGCATTCAATGTTTATGGTACGTATACAGCAGCGACCTTAAATTAAGTGAAAATTTCGGGTCGTTACAGAAACTATGGTGTGGCCTACTTTTTTATATGATATAAACAATGTGATTACTAAATTGTACATGCGGAGACATGTGATTGGGGGTGTCCTATGCAATGAGTATTGCATAAGATCGGACCATGAAGAAAATCACTCTCACTTTATAATGTCGTTTACTGTTGAGACTGATTTTTTCATTCGATGACCTAGGTAACTCGATCTTAATCCTGAGCTAACCATGAACTCCTGTTTATTTGGAATTATCCTTAGATTTGCATGAGTGAGAGTGGCTCGAGTTCGTCGACTCAATAAGCCTCCCATTTCAGGGGGTAAGACTGGGTGATTAGATGGGGACATAGGGTGCAAGATGGAATTCACTCCTACCCACTTTTAGGGAGAGTAGAGAGGTTGTTGCTTTAAGTACTGACTACAAGTCTTGAACAAGCGGCCCCATACTCTCATTGGCTTGAGAGAGATTCGGTTTACTGGTTGGACCACAAACCAATTGTTCGTTAGAGGATTAGTGGGACATAAGGAACAAAAAGTAACTTTAGGGGTAAAAGGGTAAATTGACCCACCTCTAGTTACGAACAACTTGTGAAGGATCGACTTACTAACATGGTTATATCAAATGGACAGAAATATATCTAGAGTGAGGGGAGTACAACTATTAGGCTACAGTGGAGTGTCCTAGTAGTTACCGAATGTTGGTTAACAAGGTTAATGAGTTTAGCTGGTTAGTCTTAGATCGTTGGAGCCCATGATCTATAAGTCTATTAGGTCCCCCTGCAAGCTCATATCGGACTAAACCATAGAACAGAGAGCATCAGAGATATTTAAATAAGATTTAAATATTTTGATCAATGTGTCGGAATTGATTGGGATTGACATTTGAATTAATGTTAAATATTAATTAAATTATTTAATTAATCATTTAATATTACTTTAACTTGAAATTAATTATTTAAATTAATTGTTGAATTAAAATTGAGAAAGTCAAAATGTTGACTGCTTAATGGAAAAATCCATGTTTGAGTTAGTGGAATTTTGAGTGTCAAAATTTGGTAATCTCACATTTGCATGAACATGCAAATATGACTCTATAGATTGATTGATAAGATACATGGAAAGTCTTGGAAAAACTTTGAGAAAATCTCTCACAAACTCTCTCTTCACGTATACTAAATTCCTTCCAAGTTTAGTCACTCACCGGATTCCACAATCTCATTCTAAGACCGGAGAATAGTAGGGAAGGCAGTAGTGGTGGTTCGAAACCGGTTCGTTAGGAAAAAGGAATTTGAACTACAAAAGGTTAGTACTCCAACTCCTTGAATTTTAAAGCTTATGAACATCCTAGCTAATTTACTATAATTGATGTACTTAGAGTGCCTAAGATCCAAATTGCTTCCGCATGTGTTATAACAACACCATCAATTGGTATCAGAGCAAGTTTTAGGCACTTTATTTACATTAATTTGAGCATGGTTGGTAATTGATACAATTATTGTAATTGGCATAATGTGTATGGACTTTAATGAGTGAAGAAAGGTCTATAATATTTATGGAGTCATTAGAGTCCATTTAAGGTTGTAATTGATCGATAATGAAAATGATGGCAAGCTGAACTGAAGAAGAAGGAGGAGTTATTTTTGTTTCCCGACCCAACCTGATCCGCGCCAGGCTCGAGGGAGTGGATCACGTTATTTTTTAATTATTAATGTAATAATTTAGTTAATTGCTTGCTTTAAAATGCCAAAACCAGTCCACGTCCACTTTAATGTGTTAAATTAATTATGCATTGTGAATGTATGTTTTAATTAAATAGAAAACGTATATGCATAAAGTATGTCATATAGATTTAAAATCCTACCATAGGCTAAGCATGTTTCATGTCGTACAAGTATGCTATAAGTGTTATAATGTATAGTATGCATGTTTAGGGTTCCATGAGTGATAGATATAAATTGTTATATTATTGCATGGAATCGATTATTATATAATTGTTATATAAACCATGTTAGATGCATGATATAGGTTATTTTCAACGTCATAAAATGAGATATACGTCAAAATCTAGTGCTGCTCACTTAGGGTTAAGAACCAAGCACGATTCATTTTAATAGTTAAAATAGGTCGATATCTTGTAAAATTGCGGTTACAAGAAAGCTCACCTGGCATGATCTTGTCTAAGGCTGGAGGTACTTAAGTTGACAGTTTACAGAACACCTGCGACCTAGAGATCGGGCCAGTACTTGAGCTTAGTTAACCTAGTTTTATGAGCATGCGTGAGTGATGCAAGTTTTTTTTGGAAAAATCACCTAGACTTAGGTTACATTTAATTAGCCAGAATATACCTAAGTAATGAATATACACAACCATCTAAAATACCTAGTGGGAGGAAAAAGGTATATGAGATACATTATTTTCGTTTTTACTCTCTGAAAAATTCACACCGTGAGATTCATGCTTGGCCTCGTGTCCCCCTGGGAGCGGCCTTCATTTGGAAGGTATTTGCATGAGTCAATAACAAGGTAAACAAAGAAAGTATTTATAGTAAGTGGAAGTATATCAACACATCCTATGGTCTCCACCACTAGGTTGCCCCGTGAGATCCCCATGTTCCGCCTGCATGTTGCCCTAGAGCAACTACCCATTCGGAGGGTCGTAACATGGGAGAAGGAACAACACAAACTCTAGAAATGGATAGGATTTCTTAGGTCCATTCCCAACTTTGGCTTTTTCATTCGATAGCATTGTTGGGGCCGTTCTCTTAGGTCAGAAAATGGCGGGTCACACTTACGAAGAATTACTAAGAGTTATTATATTCTTGACCAAAGTGGCGATAACTAAAATACTATAGAAATAAAGAGTTATTCTAGGATTAATGTTTAAGTCAAGAATGTCTTGGTTTAGTAAATGAGTGATTGATTGCCCCTCAGTAGCAGTTACTCTGACTCACTAAAGTATGATTGCAAATTAATAACTTTTGGGTACATTATTACATTTTCTAAACCTGATTATATTAGAAAGGATTAAGTCAATTCACTAATAGAATTTTGTTTATATCATTGCATGACAAGCTCAATAGTACAATTACTCGCTTCTAAGAAATTAAACGGCGACAATTACGCAACTTGAAAATCAAACCTAAACACAATACTTGTAATTGATGATTTAAGGTTTGTTTTAACTGAGGAATTTCCTCCAAACCCAGCTCAAATGCAAACCGAACAGTTCGGGATGCATATGACAGATGGACAAGGGCAAATGACAAAGCTCGAGTGTACATTTTAGTCAGCATATCTGATGTTTTGGCGAAGAAACAAGATGTTATGAGTACTGCTAAAGAGATCATGGAATCTTTGAATGGGATGTTTAGACAATCGTCTTTCTCCCTTAGACATGACGCCATAAAATACGTTTACAACTGCCATACGAAAGAAGGGACCTCAGATAGAGAACATGTCCTGGACATGATGGTCCATTTCAATGTGGTAGAAGTAAATGGAGCTGTCATTGATGAGAAGAACCAAGTCAATTTTATCATGGAGTCTCCTCTGAAGAGCTTCCTACAGTTCTGCACAAATGCGATGATGAATAAGATAGAATATAACTTAACTTCTCTTCTCAATAAGCTCCAAACTTATGAATTCCTCTTAATGAACAAGGGACAAACAGGAGAAGTAAATGTTGATGTCTTTAAGAAATTACTACGAGGATCGTCCTCCAAAAATAAGTCTAGTGCTTCAACTTCTAAAAATATTTCGATAAAGAAGAAGGGTAAGGGGAAAAATAAGATTCCTATTGACCGCAAACGCAAGGTTCAAAATGCAGATAAAGGAAAATGTTTCCATGGCAACGAAAATAGGCACTGGAAAAGAAACTGCCTAAAATAGCTTACAGAAGAAAGTCGAAAAGGCACAAGGTAATTATGATTTACTAGTTGTAGAAATATGTTTAGTAGAGTATGATAACTCAACTTGTATACTAGATTCAAGGGCTACTAATCATATTTGTTCTTTTTTTTTTAGGAAACTAGCTCCTAGAGAATGCTTGCGGAAGGCGAGATAACCTTTAGGGTTGGAACAAGAGAGGTTGTCTAAGCAAGATTAGTAGGAAATTTAAAGTTTTATTTTTAGAGATAGATTCATTATATTAGATAATGTACTTTTTGTTCCTAGAATGAAAAGAAATCTAATATCTATCTCTTGTTTATTAGAACAATTGTATAAAGTATCTTTTAAAATGAATGAAGTGTTCATTTGTAAAAGAGGTATTCATATTTGTTCTGCAAAACTAGAAAACAACTTATATATGTAAAAACTGGGTGAAACAAAAGCTGTTTTAAATACCGAGATGTTTAAAACAGCTGAAACTCAAAATAAACAACAAAAGATTTCTCCTAATACCTATCTTTGGCACTTAAGACTAGGCCACATTAATCTAAATAGGATTGGGAGATTGGTTAAAAGAGGACTTCTAAATGAGTTAGAAGACAACTCTTTACTTCCACGTGAGTCTTGTCTTATGGGTAAAATGACTAAACGGTCTTTTTCCGAAAAAGGTTATAGAGACAAAGAAACCTTAGAACTCGTGCATACAGATCTTTGTGGTCCAATGAATGTCAAAGCACGAGGATGGTATGAATATTTCATTAGTTTTATTGATTATTATTCAAGGTATGACTATCTTTACCTAATGCATCAGAAGTCCGAATCTCTTGAAAAGTTCAGAGAGTATAAAACTGAGGATGAGAATCTATTAGGAAAAACTATTAAAACACTTCAATCAGATCGAGGTGGAGAGTATATGGACTTCAGATTCCAAGACTATATGATAGAACATGGAATAACGTCACAGCTCTCAGCCCTTGGTATACCTCAACAGAACGGTGTATCAGAAAGGAGAAATAGAACTCTGTTAGACATGGTTTGTCTTAAGATGAGTTTCGCTCAATTACTTGTCGTTTTGAGGATATAAAGGGGATCGTATTGGACTTAGTTTAAATTACTTGGACTAAGTTTCTATGCAGTATTGGGCTTAGTTTAAATTATTGGGAGTACATTTTTATGCATATTAGACTTAGTTTAAATTATGAGGAGTAAGTTTTTATGCATAATTAGACTTAAGTTAAATTTTTGGAATCCAATTTAAATTATTTATGCTTAATTAGGCATAGATACTTTAAATCATTAAGAGTAAATTTTTATGCATAATTAGATTTAGCTAGTTTGTGCGTTATGAAACATTATGTTGAAGCATGAAAATGTTACGTTATGTCTTGTGAATTGCATGTATAGAATGATTTGAATTACATGAAGAACGATAAATAACATGAAATATAATCCCGATATAAGCATGAACGATGTGATAGCTGATATGAGAAATGGTATGATATCAATGAAATGATAGCGGGGTTATATTTAATAATGTTTAAAATGAAAAAATATTGGGACCTCATGCATTAATGTGCGTTCATGCATTTGGGGATACCCGTATTCCTTCACGATGGTATGGGCGCATACACCACAAGGCAGGATAACTTTCATTATGTTTTACGTAATGCTGGCGTGACGGCTACCGTTTCTAATGGGTATCCGACATAGAGAGCTACCAGAGCATGCTCGCCCGACAAAGAAAGGGGCCAAGGGTGTGCAAACCGACTAGTAGATCCATACTCGCACATATGGGCCATGTGTTGGTATAGGGTACACATCCAAGCTACCCGCACTAAAATCAATTTTAAGGTTGAAAACCACTATTCAACCTTTCTTTCCCTCTTTCCTCCCTTTCCTTTTCTTTCTCTCTTTCCCCCTTTCCTTTAGTGAATGTTGTATGTCCTAAAATCAATTTTAAGTTTTCTTTTTCTCTTCCCATTTTTTTCCTCCCATTTTTTCTTCTGCACTTGAAAGTTTGGGCAATTGAAATTGATTCGAGAAATTTAAGTAAACTTGTTCTTTCCGAGTCATAATTGGGGGCGGTTGTCTCCAATATTCTATTATTATATGATATATAGATGTTTTAATCCCAACCAACTTATTTTGTTTGAGTACTTGTACTGTACAGAATGTTTGAAAGCTTGAAGAGGTCTTCTTTTTAACTTATTGCTTCATTAGTGCAATTTTTCTTGGTTAACTCTTCTCTTTAAGTAGTTTTCTATGTTATTTCTATTGTTAGAACATAATAATTTTTGTTTTTTGGATACTTTAGATAATAAAATTGCTCGTCTACCTTTTCCTGCCAATAGTATTAGTATTTTATTGGAGGTCTTGATTTGGATTTTAAGGAACAGGATGCCCCTCCGACCCCTTAGAATCATTTATTATTGTTATACTTCATTTTCCAAACATTTTTGTAAGCCTTTAATTTTTTCATACGCAGGTGGAAGTTGCTCGTTTCATAACATTAATCATTACTTTCTGGAGTTTTCAAGTTTCTTCTAACATCTAGTAAGTTGATGGACATTGACAATTATTTTCTTATGAAAATCTGGTGAAGGCTATGAATGGTATTCAATTGAATTCTGAAACATAATATATTCAATAAGGAAGTGTTGACATAGGGCAATTAAGAGAACATAGGTTTAGGTTTCTATATTGACGCTCCATCAACTAGTTCTTATTGACTATTTTAATGGGTAAGATTATTATAATTAAGCAAGTAATGAAGGAAAAGTCCGATGTATGATTGCTGGCTGATTTTGTATGATTGTGGATTAGGATTGTTATAATGGGTCAAGGTTCCTCAAAAAAAATTGCAACTTTCTAATATGAAACCAACCAGCTGGCACAACATTTTTTAGTAAAAAAATATCATTAAAGATTATTTGTGATGCTCATAAAGAAAGAAAGAAAAAAACATGTACAACAAAAATGATCTTTACAAGACTATGAAACGAAAGAAACTATATGGAAACAGAGGGAAGTAATCTTGACGTGTATGATGTATGAACGAAAATTAAAAAAATAATAAAATAAAAAATAACTAAAAGAAGCAAAACTTGGCGCCACTGTAAAAAAAGGGAGGTCCCACACTTCATTTTATCATCTTAAATGAACGGTTCGACCGAGTAAGAGAGTACACTCTCTGGCGGCTCAAGGCCAAAATTTTGGTTGATTTGCTCGGACTCTTTCCTCCTAGTTTCAATTTTTAGAAAGCGTTCAAAGTTAGTATGTATGACTACCTTCTGGCTAGTTAAATTTTTTGAATCGAATTTAAATTATTTATGAATGATGAGGCCTAGTTTAAATTATTAGGAGTTAGTTTCTATACAGCTATTTAAGTTATTATGTGATTTACTACTCTCTATATTTACCTTTCTCCCTTTTTTTCTCTATTTGCCTTTTAATTCTATTCTCATGTATTCCTTCAGTGTATCTTTTTTTCCAAATCTTTCCTTATTTCAGTGTTTACTGTTCACATATTTTTCTAGCCATTCTATTTTAATCCATTCATTTGGCTACTGATATAAATTTAATCTAATATTATTAATCATGGGCTAGAATTCATATATGCAATAGCCCAAAAATAAATAAAGAAATAAACGAATAAAAATAATTATAAAAATAGTTAAAATTATAATAATAAAAAATTAATTAATTAATTAATTAAAAAAAAAAAATCTTTCCCCACTTCTCTCTACTAACCTCTAGTCTCTCCCCCACAATTATCTCTCCTCAACCTATTCTTATGCCAGCAAGTAACAATTACTGCAAAAAAGAAACAGAAAATCAATAATCGTCAGATTTACTTGAGAAAAAAAAAAAGAATGACCTTTGCCCAGTTGAGATTCACCAAAGTTAGATCTGATCAACAAGGTATGTATTAAATCTTTATTTTGTTTTATCCTATTTTTTTTTTCAAAATCACAACCAATTATACTTAGATTTTTGTTGAATTATTACCATGATCCATCTTTTAGTTAGAAATTAAATGTCAAATAATTTATACGATTCTAGTCAATCATGTCATATTAGTAATATTAGATTAAATTTAAATCAGTAGCCAAATGAATCATGTCATATTAGTAATATTAGATTAAATTTAAATCAGTAGCCAAATGAATAGATTAAAAATAGAATGGCCAAGAAAACTTATGAATAGGAAGCAGAGATGTCATATTAGTAATATTAGATTAAATTTAAATCAGTAGCCAAATGAATCATGTCATATTAGTAATATTAGATTAAATTTGAATCAGTAGCCAAATGAATAGATTAAAGATAGAATGGCCAAGAAAACTTATGAATAGGAAACAGAGATAAGGAAATAGGAAATACTGAGATAAGGAAAGATTTGGAAACAGAGATCCACTGTAAATTTGGAATACATGAGAACAGAATTAAAAGGTAACAGATAAAAAAAAAAGATTAGGGAATTAAAAACAGAAACTAAATATAGAGGGAAAAAGGTAAACATAGAGGGTAAATACACAGAGTTTACCGGGAGTAGGAAAGCCGAGAATAACTTGAAAAAGCTGTATTACTTTCTTACACAACAGTATGAAAAATAAGATTTTTAATAAAAATATAATTATAGATATATAACATTTCAGACTTTTAACAATGGACCAATGTAAATTAGAGAAATAATGTTGTAGAGTTCAAACCTGAAACTAATGTCATGGGCTCATATAGGTTGACTCGGATTTCAAAGGACGGAATCGAACTTTAATTAAAGATATATTCGTGACAACGACTTAAGCTGGCCAGGTAAGTGACCTTACTATCGGCATGGTTATATTTGATGTTGACATGTGCCCTGTGGTTCTGTACGTGTCATATATATTGATATGTGTGAATTGTCTGTGAATCGATATGCTTCTTATATGTTATGTTATGTTATAATATGTGGTTTGTATGATAATAATTATGGTACGATGTGCTCAAGGATATGTTTGAGATAGAGTACGAGAAGGATGCACAAAACGAAATGTAACGATAGGAGTAAGATACGTTCATGAAACGTTAGAGTTAGGTTACATACCGGAGTGCTATGGATAGGAGAGATTGATGAAAGAATACGGTTAGGTTATGGGTAGAAAGGGATAGGTTTGTGATAGATTGATAGAACGATAGCGTTAGGGTACGTTCTTGTGACAATATGACTAAGGTACGTCACGTAATGATATGTCTGTGATAGGTATAAGAACGTTAAGGCTATGGTAAGTTAGAGAACGATATGACTATGAAGTGTTTACGTTATGACTTGGTTATGATATGATACATTGTATGCTAGATTGTTGTGCTTACGTACGAAATCATGTGAACGTGAATGTATGTTATTTATGCTGCTTAGTTGATGTGATATGAATGCATGTGACGATGTGTGGTCCTTGTACGATTATGACTTGTTGTATGAGTATTGGAATGTAACTGAATGAATTGTATGACATGAAATATGGTAAATTGCATGATACATAACCCCGCTAGGAATATGTATGATGTAACGAAATGAGAATGAGAATGACATGTAAGCATGAAAACGTGACACGGGGTTATGTTCATTAAATGATGACTGTAGGACTAGTGGGACCTCATGCATATTGTGTGATCATGCATTTGGGGGGATACCCCTATCCCATCATGAGGGTACGGACGCGTACATCCAAATGGCAGGACAACGATCGTTATGCCCTGCATCGCGCTGCCGTGACGGTTTTAGTTTTAACGGGTCCCGGTGGGCCCCCAGAGCATGCCCACCGGCTAGGAATAGTGGCGCAGCGGTGTACGAACTAGCTGGTGAGCCCATACTCGCACGTATGAGCTGCGTGTAGAGTATATGGTACACGTCCACGATTACCTGTTAGGATTACACCGTAGGGAAAATGAAACGAAACGAAACGGAATGAAACGAAACGAAACGAAACGAAATGAAACAAAACGAAATGAAACGAAAGATAGGTCCCATCATTTCATTGCATGTGTTGTTGCATTTAACCCCAATAGTGGGGTCACTTACTGAGTATTTCTTTAAACACTCAAGCCATGTACTACTACATTTTTCAGGTTAAGGCAAGGTTAAGGCAAGGCATTCCTGTACGGCTGACGACGGCATCGCAACTCGAGATCATGGCACATGCATAGGATAGTGGCATTTATTTCTTAGACTTAGGATAGAATAGGATGTTTTAAACTTAAACGCTTGTTTATTTTATTTCGAGTCTTTTGTTGTGTCGTTTTAAAAATGCTTTCGAAACACGTAAGTCCATGGCTGTGTTTTAAGTTAAAGGTTATGTTTTATGGAATTTAAATGAAGTCTTCCGCATTCAATATTTATGGTATGTATACAGTAGCGACCTTAAATTAAGTAGAAAATTTTGGGTCCTCACAATATAAATGATTGACATTGAGTTTCTAACTCAAAGCTAAACCATTGTAATAATTCAACAAAGATCTAACGGTAATTCGTTGTGATTTCTAAAAAAAAATAGGATAAAAGAAAATGAAGAATTAATATATACCTTATTGATCAAATCTATCTTCACTGAATCTCAAATTGGTAAAGACTATTCTCATTTTTTTTTTGTCAAGTAGGTGCGAGGATTATTGTTTTTTTGTTTCTTTTTTTTGCAGTTATAACTGTTACTTTCTTGTGTGCAGTTATAACTGTTACTTTCTTGTGTGCAGTTATAACTGTTACTTTCTTGTGTAAGATGTGTTGAAAAGAGATAATTGTGGGAAGAGATAGGAGGTTAGGGGAGAAGTAGGAAAAGGTTTATTTTTTTTTTTAATTAATTAATTAATTAATTAATTATTATTATTTTAACTATTTTTTTTTTAAATTATTTTTATTTGTTTATTTATTTATTTATTTTTGGGCTATTACATAATATGTTAAGCATGAAAGATGATAGTGCGGTTATATTCATTAATGATAAATGTAGAAATATTAGGGATCTCATGTATTATCTGTGCTCATGTATTGGGGGATACCCTTATTCCATCACGAGGGTACAAACGCGTACACCTAAGGGCAGGGGTACGATCGTTATGTTTTGCATAGTGTTGCCATGACGGTTACTAGTTCTAATGGGTGTTCGGCCTAAGGATCTCCCAGAGTATGCTCGCTCGACAAGGAAAGTGGTCTAGCAGTATCCAAACTGACTAGTGAGCCCATACTCGCACGTATGGGCTGTGTGTAGAGTATATGGTACACATCCAAATTACCGTTAGGACAGCACCGTAGGAAGACAGAAGAAAGATAGGTCCCATCATCTCATTTGCATGTGATTGTTGCATAACCCCGATAAGGGGTCACTTACTGAGTATTCTAGAAATACTCAAGCCTCGTGCAATCATATTTTCAGAGAAAGGCAAGGCACCCATGTGAGACCAACAGCAGCATCGCACATCTCGAGATCATGGCACATGCATAGAATAGTTATTTTTCATTCGTAGTATATGTTAGTATAGGTTGAATTTCATTTGCATTCATAGTATAGGTTAGTATAGGTTGAATTCCCATTTGCATCATTAGTATATGTTACTATTAGTTGAATTGTAATCGCATTAATAAATCATAGGTTAGTATATAACATTATTTCAGAGTTGTCTTTCCTTCCCTTGTATTCGTTATTCATGAGGTAATAAAATACAAACTTATGTTGCATTTATGATAAGAGCGCATTTAAAGTAAATTTCATGTTTAAAGTATAGTAATGACATTAGATTAAATAGGTAAAGAATTAGGGTTATTACATATTCATTTTATAAAAGCACGGAGTACGTCTTGAAATAAAAATTGATCATTCAAAAATTAAATTTATATTTTAACTCTAATTTAAAATTTTGTATTATAATTTTTTTTATAATTGGTAGAACAAAACATAGAATTTAGCTATAACTTAGTAATCATTTAATCCCATAATTAATCTTTTATAAAACAACAAACACTCTAAGTGACTCCTTAGCATCGATCCTCCACGGCCAATTTAAGTTATAAACGTAAAATATCAAGTACTTACTCAAACCTCTATTTTTCGGATATATATACTTTAACCAATACAAATATAAAAGTGATTTTATTGGGAATCGTACTTCGAACTTTCATAATTTTTTACAGAGTTATTTGAAAATATGCTTATAGACATCAAATTAAGTCCAACCGCATTGAAGATGATACCTTGTTTTTTCTTGTGTTTTTAAAATTTGAAGTTGTTACCTTTTTCATCCTTTTGTGGTTTTACACAACAATAACTAAATGAAATAAATAAATATTAAAATAAAAAAACATCCTTTTCTAGCTTAAGACTAAAAAAATTAAGTGTGACTACCCTATGCATGTGTCATGGTCTCGAGTTGCGATGTCGTCATTAGCCGTACAGGGATGTCTTGTTTTTACATGAAATAGAAATAGCACTGAGTATTACTCATTAAATGACTCCACTATTAAGGTTAAATGCAAACCCATACAATTTCATGAATGGAACCTATCATATCAGTCTATTTTCCTACGTCGGCTATTTTAACGGCAATTGAGATGTACTTAATTTTCCTATACACGATCCACACGTGTGGATATCCACCAGTCGGTTCGCACACCTCATGTCCCCCTTTTCTGGTCGGATGAGCATTCTTTGGTAGCTGTTGATGCCGGACACCCATTAGGAATAGTGACCATCATGGCAACATTATGTTAAACATAATGAGCATTCATGTGCCTCATAGCGTATGCATTCGTACTATCGTGAAGGATAAGGGGTATCCCCCGATGCATGAGCATACAATAATGCATGAGGTCCCAACATTTTTCCATTTTCTTTATCATTTAATACAACTCCGCTAGCGTCTTCCTTCATATCATATCATATTGTCATATCATTTCTCAATAACTTTTATCATATCTTAGGTCCTTGATAATCCCCCTCATTGGGGGCACGGCCTCTCCCTTATCCCATGTAGCTAATGGGATGTATGGCGTGGGCTCACGTTTCCCATGTGAAACGGCTAGAAGCAATGGGTACTAATAAGGAACCCCCGGTCCCCCACGAAGTTATAGATATCGTTCGCGCAACTAGCAGCCTAAGAACACTCTAAGGTACTTCGTTTGCCGTAGTGATATGTTAGGCTCCTAGGGAAAGGTTAGGTCTAAACTCAGTGACTTGTCACTCTGACCACAAATCCTTAGGCTTATCATAACAATGGGTCATGAAAAATAACTGAGTGTCATACAACCATCATCTAGCATCATCATACATAATTCATGCAAAATAAGCATACATGCTTAATGGGGCGATAACCTCCATCAAGCTTCCGGAGCACAAAGTTCACAAATCTCCATCCTTCTTTTAGCATGAATCATACACATACTATTATAGCGGAAGCATAAAGCATAATTGCAATGCTTGAATAATTCCATAATGCTTCACATACTACATTCATACTCATAATAATCAAATTACTAATTTCATAAATGGAAAGCTACCACATAAGGTAACTTCTCTCGCATGCATGCATTTAAAAAGAATCCTACAAGTATTTCTTCCTAAATACCGTGTGGTGACTTGCATGATTGACACATACCTTTTTGTTTAGCGTTCCTATGCGAATATAGTGTCAAAAAATATTGATTTTCGTCAATTAGGTCCCAATTCACATAAAAATACGGTTAAGATTAAAATCAGGATCAAAATCGAGCAAACAGAAGTCGAACTGGTTGAAAACTGACGCTCACGCGCCTGCACGGGCTTCCATGCGCCCAAGGAGGCTTCCACGCGCATACACACACACGTACGGACGCGAGCTCATGTTCAGCCATGTGGCACATTCTGGGTGTTTTGTCTAAGGTCGAGGATACGGGTTTGAGACTAGAGGCGCGCGCTGAAACTCGAATTTCCTTACATTGACATGTGACTCCATGATTGGGTCGGACGTGGGTGCGAGTCGGAAGAGCTGTCGCATGTTGCATGTCAAGTGGTGCTGCGTCGCTCCACAACGCGCCTGACGTGTTGCTCCACCCAAGCGTCAACAAGTGTCCCTCACACTTTCCAACGAATTTGAAGAAAAATAGTGAAAGTTTACCTCGCCGGTCTTTTTGATTTTTGACGAAAAATGGGACTCTGGTCATCTGAATCTTCTACTCCCTTCCAAAAAAGGCTCCTTGCATCATGGTCTTGGCTAGAATGGACTTCGACGGTTGTTTCTGATGAGTTTTCCAGAGGTTCTTTCTTCCTGCGCTCTCTAGTTTCTCTCTTGTCTCTCTCTCTCTCTTTTTCTTTCTTTTTCTTCCCGTCCTTTCCTAGGTTTCCACTTGGACCCCTATCGTGGTTAGAGGGGCAAAGACAAAATTACCTATTTGCCCCTATGTTGACTTTACCCCCCCCCCCCCTTTTTT
>NW_019268522.1:5071225-5154917 GCF_002738365.1 Cucurbita moschata | reverse complement strand
TCCCCCCCCCCCCCCCCTTTTTTTCTTTGAGTGTTACATATTGTATCACAATATATCATATCATATGATAACAATTTATCACATATATCGTACCATAACATATATATCATATCATTTTCATATCATATAAAAACATATATCATATCATTGCCATATCATATCACAACATATATATGTCTGTTGTTCACATCATAATCATATCTTTCGTAAACACTTCATAGTCATATCGTTTCCTTATGCATGTTGTAGTCATATCGTTTTCTAAACTTGTCATAGCTTTATCATCCTTATACATCTCATAGTTGTATCATTTCATGAATATACCTTATTCATATCGCTTTCCAAACATATCCTAACCATATCGTTTCATGAACGTATCCTACTCATGTCGTTTCATCAATCTATCATAATCATATCATTTTCTATATATAACCTAATCATATCGTTTTATGAACTATCATAACCATATCGTTTTCTATACATAACCTAACCATATCATTTCATGAACATATATTAGTCATATCGTTACATTACGTTTATCGCATCATTCTCATATCATATTTCAAACATATCATTGAACACATCATATCGTAAGAGATATCTCAACATCAGAATCCAGAGTGCTCCATAAACAAAGCATTCTAAGAATCTCAGAGTATATGAGTGACAGTGGTGCAGCTGAGCCTATACGATGGGTCAAGACCATGTGAAGATATAAAGCTTGTGGTTCGATTTGAGCTTGACAATTGGTTCTTTTGAAACCCTTCAAGACGTACATATACCTCTCTATACTTTCCAATAAACTTTATCACGATAAATTGAATTAATGCTAATACTGGTTTCCTTCTCTATATTAGATAAATAATAAATTTGAGTCAAGAAACCCTTCCTAGGCTCCTTAGGATAGGTGGAGTCAATTCTAGAAGAATCCGAAGCATCGTGGAGAAGGAAGTGAAAATCCTTGGGAGGATCGGGTTGTTGAAACTGAACAAACCACTCGAAATTTGAAGAAACTCATGTATGATATTACAATGATAAGAACATGTTTAGCGTTTGATCCAATACTTACACACACACACACACACACACAAAAAAAGAAAAAAACCCTAATAACATCGTTAAAAGAATTTATGAAGATTCCATGAACTCATGAGTTATGGTAAATATGATGTCGTGAATGACTTGAGCTCATAAGGATGATGTGTTACACGAATAAGAAATGTATATTTTAGAGCCATGAATTCTAAGCATGACATGAAGATAGGGTGTTTTAACAGTACATATTACGATAGTGTTAGCCTATGATGTTATGCCAAGATTTGTTACCTGATATGAACAAGATAAGAATATTACACACCTCATGCTCTAAAGTTATCATGACCTCAAAGAATGCTAGTTAATACTTTAATCATGCTCAATGTGACCCATGATGATATGAACCAAGAGACATCATTCATACAATATACTTCAATGAAGATGTGAAGAAAATGTTGTCAAAATTATCAAAAGAGGTTGCAATTCATGTCACATTGAAGAGGAATGAAGTTTGATGGTTATAAATTTTGGGTGGGTTACAATTTAGAGTAATTTAGAGTTATTGTATTTTAAGAAATTTTATTTACTTTAGGTTACATTTACATAATGGCTAATTATGACCATTAAGTATGAATGTTACAACTTTTGAAATGCCTTTAATAGTTTCATTTTGAGGCTATATAAAGCCATGTATGTTGTATTTGTAAGGTAGACTTGGAAAATATAGTAAAAGAAGCATTTGTGCTCTTCTTTAGCAAATGGCTAAGTTTCTTTGCAACTCTATGTAGTTTAGGTTGCATGTAGAATCATTCAAGCTGGACATGATCAACCTTGCTTGTGGAGTGATTCGAATCTCAAACAAGTGTTTGAGATATTTGATCAACAAGAATCATTCAAGCTAGACATGATCGATCTTGCTTGTGGAGTGATTCGAATCTCAATCAAGTGTTCTTGTCTTGAGATATTCGATCAACAAGGTAATTTGAATCTTATTCCCCTTGTATTGATTCCTTATCTTATCATGCTTGGGTCTCATGTTTTCCTCCACCTAGATGAGATGCCCTGCACCATGTTAGGGGATACCCTAGTCACGTTTCTTGCAGGAATTCACATCCATGCTTTGGAATGATCATGTGACCTTCTTGGTATTTCACCACGTTAATGATAGCTACTAGGTTGACTACATGTCATGGCTCATGATACAAGAAACCAAGATAAGTCCCTGGTTAGCACAAAAGAGTATATTACCTTAGACATGAACCAAGAACCCTTAAACCTCCCATGGTACAACATATTAAAGACCCATACTACATCGTTTGGAATGTAAAAAGTCATAGATGTAGATTTTCAGACTACGCAGCTTGGAACGTAAGAAGTTTTGGGTGTAGGTTTCAAGTTGTATAGTAAGGAACACATGAAGCCATGGATACATGTATAGACTACGTCGCTTGTAATGCATGAAACCTTGAATGTAAGTCTTTAGGTTCATGCCTCGTACGATAAATTCTAAGATAAATGTTCTTGGGGCAAAATAAGAAATAAAAACAACAATAAGAACCAAGCACCCGAACAACGACTTAGAACCAAGGATAAAAGCTAGAACATGAATCAAGATCCAACTTCTCAAGACTAAGAACTCAGAACCGCAAAGGTCCTTAGATCATAACCAAGATTAAAAACTCAAAACCTAGGACCATGATTGGATCATAAACAATTTTTTCTATTAAAGAATCAATGGCACTTGAGGTAAAATATGTAACTATAAGGGTAAAACGAACTTTTGACCCCGCTATAATTACGAACAATTCGTGAATGGTTGACTTGCTTGTAATGATTATTTCAATGGACACAACTTGTCTTAGAGTGAATCAAAGGTCAACTATTGGTCTATAATGAAATGATATATATAGTTAATAAATGAAATTAATTAATTAAAGAGTTTAATTAATTAACTTTGTATTATTGGAGCTTATAACCTGTATATCCATAACGTTCTCTTGCTAGTGAATAGTCACACTAAAATGTTCAATTTAATTGAAATAAAAATTTGAAGTGTTCAAATTAATATAAAATATAAAAGATAAAATAGATTTAATTTAGAGTGTTCAAATTAATATTTAATATATTAGATATAAAAAGAAATTATATTTATTGCATTATATATTGAATATTAAAATAATTAATGTTTATTAAATACATTAAATAAAAATATATACTTAAAATTGAACGAGATTCAAATTAATTAAATATATATTGAAATATATTATGAAATTTAAATATGATTTGTATAAGATATTATATCCTGATATACTAAATATCTAAAACTATTATTTGGTAAAGATTTTCAAATTCCTATGAATAGAAGGGTGAGTTGAATCAAAAGGTATCTCACTCTAACATTTCTTCTCTCTATGAGAATGTAGATTTCTCTCCTAAACTCTCATTCACCGATCCTTTTAGATTTTCTTTCAAAATGCTCTCACAAGGTCTCCTAAACTTTATTTCTCCAATCCTTTTAGATTTTCTTTCAAAATGCTCCCACAAGCTTTGATCTTGTGTTTGTGTAATACTCGGAGAAATAGAAATAGAAATAGAAATAGAAATAGAAATAGAAATAGAAATAGAAATAGAAATAGAAATAGAAATAGAAATAGAAATAGAAATAGAAATAGAAATAGAAAAAGAAAAAAAATAGGAAAAGTCGAGAGAGGGACAAATAGGTAAGTTTGCCAAAATAGAAATAGAAATAGAAATAGAAATAGAAATAGAAATAGAAATAGAAATAGAAATAGAAATAGAAATAGAAATAGAAATAGAAAAAGAAAAAAAATAGGAAAAGTCGAGAGAGGGACAAATAGGTAAGTTTGCCAAAGGGGTCCAAATGAAACCCTATCAAGAGTCCTGCAAAAGAAAAATAGTGAGAGAAAGGGGTTAGAGAGAACCTAGAGAGAGTAGGAAGAATGAACTGGTGGGAGACTCACCGAAAACTACTATTGGAGTCTATTCCGGGTAGATCATGACGCAAGGAGCCATTCTTGGAAGGGAAAAGAGAATGTGGGTGGCAGGAGTCCCATTTCCATCAAGAAATCAGAAAAACCCGCGAGGTAAGATCTTGAATGTTTTCTCAAATCTACGGTTTTCCTCTGTGAATCAAGATCTGAAATCTTGATATATTCATTTAGGAACAACTCTCTACAGGATCTTTGAAGAAGTTTGGCTGAAACCTCGATTCGAAGGCAGAAATTCGAGAATCGTCCAAGAATAGTGAGCGAACTTCCGATGCTCTTAACTCGTTCGGTAGTCAAGCAAAAAATGACAAAAAAAAAAAAAATACTAGGACGTAACCTGTAACATGATCTAGAACTTTTCCGAAGAAATCATATCGATCCGAACTACGAATCAAAAGATATGAAAATTGGAAAGGGGATACTGTGTTACAGATTGCAAAGGACAGAGATGAAAAAAGAAAAAAAAAATCGGCCGACTAGCTGCGGAGGGCGGTGTGACAGGCGTTGGACACGCATCGATCGTCGGTTGGAGCAACGCAGCTCCAACGAGGCGACGACACGTGTCGCTTGCAAAGCCCGAGCCGAACCACAAATGCGAGCCGAGCCGAGCCGACTTGCGACTATACAGAAGCTACCGCGCGTGGTAGGCGCGCGTGCAGCCTGCGACTGACACACTTCCACGCGCGTGAGCGTGTGTGAAACAGCTGTTTTGGCCCGTTTTCCCTTTGTTTGCCCGATTTTGTCCCAGTTCTAGTTCTAATACTATTTTTATGTGAATAGGGACCTAATTTAAGGAAATCAGTATTTTTGGACACCTCACGGGCAAAGAAACGCTAGCGAAAGGGCACGCGTCAACCAGGTAAGTCACCATCCGATATTTAGGAAGAAATACTTGTAGGATTGGCTTGGATTGCATGCATACTAGTACCTTTGCCTTAGATTAGCTCTCCATGAATGAGATTAGTCAAATTGATTGTTATGTGTATTGAGTGAATTATCTGAGTGTTGCTTGTATGCTTTAAGCTTCCACCATACGTATGCATGCGTTTAATTTATGTTGGAATTGTGTATTCTGCGTTCCGAGTGCTTGATGGATGAGTTCACCCCATTGAGTGCGAACTTCGTGTCCTGGGTGCTTGATGGAGGTCATCGCCCCGTTGAGCCGGCATGCCTAGTTTGCATGAATTATATATTATGAGGTTAGAAGTCGGTTGCATGCACACTCTGTTATTTGCTAGGGCCCATCTCTATGATAAGCCTAGGGAATTACTATTAGGAGCCATATGTCGCTCTAGCCAGACTTAACGTTCCCCTAGGAACTTAGCGGATTATCACGGCAACAAGGTACCTCAGAAGTGTTCATAGATTGCTAGTGTGAGAACGGTATCTATAGCTTCATGGGAACGGGTTGGGTCGCGCTCCCCATAGGGAGACTATATGGGCTTAGGGGTATTCAGCACACCCCTAGGCTAGATACCATGGAGTCTAAGATAGCCATGTAGAGGTAGCGTCTCATAGAGAGATACCGACCATATCAGCTTGGCGTAAGGAACCTCTAAGTGTTTAATGAAAGGACGATGAACCGGTGAAACCCAAGGGGCAAGCTCCAAGGGACTAAGATTAGAACCAGATGTCCTAAAATCGAATTAGGAGATCGTGGGAACCTATTAAGTTAGAATGCGAAAAGAGCCTACAAGTAGGTGGCTTACTAAGTATAATTTTTATACTCATTCCTTTCTACCTTTTTTGTCAGGTGTCGGTTGAGGTGGAGAGCGTTCGAGAGCTGTGCGGTCATAGAGGGGGTCGTTCCGAAGCGTCAGTCCCTTTTTGGTCTTTTGGAGTCTTTTGCAAATTCCTTTTATATTTGTATTCTATTTCTTTTTTATAAATTTAAATCCTCTTTTCAAATATTTAAAAAATTACACTCGGCATTCTTCTATTTTAATTTTATTGGATTTTCATTTTATTATTTTACTCTTCTTTTTATTTTATTTTCTTTTTGTTTGTTTTTTATTTCGTCTTTTGAGTCACGGTCCGAACTTCGAAGCCTTAAAAATCGGTTCTGACAGTTCGAGTCACAATTCGAAAGATTTTATGGAAGAACTTATACGATGTTGGAATACATCAAGGAGCTGCAAGATACAAATTTTACACTGAGTTCTCGCTCTCATATTGATTATTTTCTTTTAATTCTTACTAAAACCAAAAATGGTTCCCAATGCTTCCCCTACCTATAAGGATAAAGAGTTCATCCCTCACCTTCAAACCTTTATATATACCAGGTTGATCCAGTCAATCTAGAAATTTATTCTCAAAGAATTCTCCTATCTTCACCGTACCACAACATTTGTAAAACTACAAAAGACTAACCAAAACTTAGCACAACCTCAATTTCTTAACATCAATATATTTTGTCAACATGTTTGCTGAATGAACCATCTATCTTCTCAAAACACATATTACCTTGTTCCACTAAATACATATTACCTTCTTCCATTAACTTGTAAGTGAAATAGTATTGCCTTCTGATGTGTTGTTTTTGAATGATAGATTGGGTTCTTAGCCAATTATTTGGCACTTGTCTTGTCTCGACCTTCACTTGGTTGGTTAGCCACCATTTCTATGTCGTCACCTTGTCTATCGACATGTGGGGGTCACACCCTACTGTCTTCATAATATGGTTGTCACACTCTCTCTTACTTAAACTAGTCATCATCCTTACTGACTTTCTCAGGCGCACAATCGTATTGTGGGCTGTGAAATTCTCTTCCACTTAATCTCGACATCATCTCGATGATAATTCAAATATCAAATTAGTTGCTGCCTGAATCATTAGAAATAAATGTGCCTTAGAATGAATATGAAAACTGTGCAATATTTATGGGCTATTTCATTGATGAACCTTCTCTCGATCCTTGACACTCACAACATAATCACAACAAACAACAATTGCTAAATGATATTGGGCTATCTAACTAGGGACCTACCTCACATTCTCTTAGACTTGGGTGGAGACTCACTAGAAAAATTGTGGAAAAACTAACATCAACATATCCTCACATGAGCTAGGGGGAACGCACCCTAAAAGTGACCATCTTCACCTCAACAAACGTATTCTCTGAGTTGTACAAATTGGTGTACCCCTCGAGATGGGACTTGCAAGCCAAATCACAACATTTTCTTATCATGGTCATATCTCTTACTGAAGCAAAGTCTAAAAGCTTTTAGCACAATCCTTTCACTGGTTGGCATTACTGATATGGTAACCCTAGCTAGTTTGTAAAAGCTTTTAGCACAATCCTTTCACTGGTTGGCATTACTGATATGGTAACCCTAGCTAGTTTGTAACGGCTCAAGCCCACCGCTAGCAGACATTGTCCTCTTTTCCCTTTCGAGCTTCCCATCAAGGTTTTTAAAACGCGTCTGGATAGGAAACAAGCCACGTGTCAACCGACGATAAGGGAGGCACGTGCAGCTAGGCGAAGGACATGCATCGCTCGTTGGGTGGAGCAACACGTCGAGCACCAAGCGGAGTGACGCGGCTCCAACAAAAACATGACACGTGTCCCCTGCGAACCGAGTTGACCCGCGATCTGCCAACTGACCCGATCCGACCCGCAACCCAGCTGACATACGATCCAACTGAGCCGAACCATGATTTGAATCACGAACCGAATCACCAACTGAACCATCCCAGTGAACCACGACTGCAGAATCCGACTCGCATGTGACACCCACAACTAAACTTTGCTTGGGGCCGTGAGGTTTGTTTTACGTTCGTTCGACTTCTGTTTGCCCGATTTTCATCCCTATTTCAAGTCTAATCATATTTTTATCCTTAGTTGGGTGGAAACGCTAGTGAAAGGGCACTCGTCAATCAAGTTAATCACCACCCAATATTTCGGAAGAAGTACTTGTAGGGTTCACTTGGATTGCATGCATGCTAGTATATTTGCCTTAGATGGTAGCTTCCCATGAATGAGATTAGGCAGATTGATTGTTATGAGCGTATTATGTGAAAGATCGTGTGAATTATCTGAGTGTTGCAATAATGCTTTAAACTTCTACTATACGTATGCATATGTTTAATTCATGTCGAAATTGTGAACTCCATGTGATGGATGACTTCGCCTTGTTGAGCATGAATCCCGCGTTTCAAGTGCTTGATGGAAGCCATTTTCTCGTTGAGCATGCATGTCTTATTTGCATTAATTATGTATGATGATGTTAGATGACGGTTGCATGCACACTTTATTATTTTTCATAACCCATTACTATGATAAGTCTAGGGATTTGTGGTTAGGAGTGACAAGTCACTTAGTTTAAACCCAATCTTCCACTAGGAACCTAACAGATTACCACGATGACGAAGTACCTTAGGAGTGTTCTTAAGTTGTTAGTTGTGTGAACGGTATCTATAGCTTCGTGGGAGAACCAGGGGTTCCTGATAAGTTCTCATTGCTTCCAGCTGTTTCGCATGGAAAATGTGTCCCCACATCGTATAGCCCGTTAGTTGCACGGGAATGGGTTGGGTGGAATTCCCCAGAGCACTATTATGGGCTTAGAAGGTACTTGGCACAAACCTAGGCTAGATACCATGTAGTCTCAGATAGCCATGCAAAGGTATTTCGTGTATAAGAAACCCTTAGGTATCAAATGAAAGGATGGAGAACCAGTGAAGCCCCAAGGGACTAAGACCAAAACCAGATATCCTAGAGTCAACTAGGAGCCCGTGGAAATCTGTTAAGCTCAGAATGCGATGAGAGCCTACAAGTAGGTGGCTTACTAAGTATAATTTTTATACTCATCCTAGTTTTCCTTTTTTTTTTTTCCAGGTGTTCGCTAGCTACTAGTCGAGGTGGAGGAACGTTTGAGAGCTGTGCGATCACAGATGAGGTCGTTTCGAAGCGTCAGTCTGATTTTAGTCTTTTGGAGTCTTTTGTAAATTTCCTTTATATTTATGTTTCTTTTTTTTTTTATAAAATTTGTATATCCTTTGAAAATTTAATTTCTCCTCCTACTGTATTAATTTTATTCGATTTTCATTTTTTTATTTTACTTTTCTTTTAATTTCTTCATTTTTATTTGTTTTTTCTTTCATCTTTTTTGTCACTAACTATTTGTCGGAGCATCAAAAATTGGGTCATGACATAATTAAATTTAAGAACCCTCATAAGTGTGTGGATATACAAACCGTTCACAAATGCAACAACTTCCCAAATCAATTTTATTTCATTCCAAATAATTGGAACTCTTGAGCATTTATTCTAGCAACATTATTAAAAAAAAATAAGATCTTTAGATCTAAATATCTAAGAATCACTTCAAAGGAAAAGTAAGAATCATATTACTTTGTTGATTTAATATTTCAAGGTAAGAACACTTGTTTAAGATTCAAACCACTTCAGAAGCAAAATTGTTCATAGAAAGCTTGAACGGTTCTAAGCATGCAGCCTAAACTACATAGAATTACAAACAAACTTAGCATTTGGCTAAAAGAAATCACGAAAGCTATTTTTACTACATTTTCAAGTCTACCTTACAAAAACAACATACATGACTTTATTAACCTCAAATTAAAAACCTTTTACTATGGACCCAAATTTCGAGGCTTTGAAGTTTGTATCATGACTAAAAAGGTGAAGACAAAAGCAAATAAAATAAAAGATGAAAATCTGATAAAATTTAAATTGAGATAAAGACAAAAACACCAAAACTAAATATAAAACAAAATCCAATTATGAGAGGATGTTGTTCAAATTTATTACAAAAGGAAAAAATAGGTTCGGGATACAATTACAAAACAAAATAGAAAAAATTAATACAAAGATTAATTGATGCTCCATAATGACCTCTTTGTGACCGCGTAGCTCCCGAACGCTCCCTACTTTGGTCAGTACCTAAAAAGAAAAGGGGAAAGGGGTGAGTATAAAAATATAATGTATGCAAGCTACTTGTAGGCTCTCATCACTTCCTTAATCCTAGTAAGTTTCCACGGACTTTTCTTAGGACCTAAGAAGCTTTTCCCTAACATCATCTACTTATGTAGTCCCCCAACCCCTTCAAGATGGGTTTTGACTTACCATTATAGTGTCTTCTCATGTTGTTACTCGTGTAATCCCTCGTCCCCTCCTAATTTAGGTTTACCTACACCCATTAGCAATTCATCATGTCACCTACTCATGTTATCCATCGTCCCCTATCAAGGCGGGTTTACGGGTCTTTCCTCTTTTCTACACACAATAGTGACCCTATCTATTTATGTAGTCCCTCATATCCTCTCAAGGCGAGTTTATTCTACACGGTAGTGGTCCTCATATTCTCTGCTTATGTAGTCCATCCTTTCTCTCAAGAGGGGTTTACATCTACACACAATAACAATTTATTATGTTACCTACTCATGTAGTCTCTCGTCCTTTGTTAAGATGGGTTTAGGGGTTATCCTCCGTTTCTACACACAATAGGGATCCTATCTACTTATGTAGTTCCTTGTCCCCTCTTAAGGTGGTTTTATGTCTACGTATGGTAGTAGTCATGGGTTCATATAGGTTGACCCGAATTTTAAAGGACGGAATCGAACTTTCATTAAAGATATATTCGTGACAACGACTTAAGCTAGCCAAGTAAGTGACCTTACTATCGGCATGGTTATATTTGCTGTTGACACGTGCCCCGTGGTTTTGCACGTGTCATATATATTGATATGTGTGAATTGTCTGTGGATCGATATGCTTCTTATTTGTTATGTATATGTTATAATATGTGAATTGTTTGATAATAATTACGGTACGATGAGTTCAATGATATGTTTGAGATAGGATACGAGAAGGATGCACAAAACGAAATGTAACGATAGGAGTAAAATGCGGTCATAAAACGTTAAGGTTAGGTTACATTCCAGAGTGATGTGGATAAGAGAGATTGATGGAAGAATACGGTTAGACTACGGGTAGAAAGGGATAGGGTGATAGATTGATAGAACGATAGCGTTAGGATTGATAGAACGATAGTGTTAGGTTAAGTCCTTGTGATGAGATGACAAAGGTACGTTCACGTAATGATAGGTATAAGAACGTTAAGGCTATGATAAGTTAGAGGATGATATGACTATGAAGTGTTTACGTTATTACTTGTTTATGATATGATATGTAACGACCCGAAATTTTCTACTTAATTTAAGGTCGCTACTATATACGTACCATAAACATTGAATGTGGAAGACTTCATTTAAATTCCATAAAACATAACCTTTAACTTAAAACACAGCCATGGACTTACGTGTTTCGAAAACATCTTTAAAACGACACAACAAAAGACTCGAAATAAAATAAATAAGGGTTTAAGTTTAAAACATCCTATTCTATCGTAAGTCTAAGAAAATAAATGCCACTATCCTATGCATGTGCCATGATCTCGAGTTGCGATGCCGTCGTCAGCCGTATAGGAATGCCTTGCCTTAACCTGAAAAATGTAGTAGCACATGGCTTGAGTATTTAAAGAAATACTCAGTAAGTAACCCCACTATTGGGGTTAAATGCAACAATCACATGCAATGAAATGATGGGACCTATCTTTCGTTTCGTTTCGTTTCATTTCGTTTCGTTTTGTTTTTCCTACGGTGTAATCCTAACAGGTAATCGTGGACGTGTACCATATACTCTACACGCAGCCCATACGTGCGAGTATGGGCTCACCAGCTAGTTCGCACACCGCTGGGCCACTGTCCCTAGCCGGTGGGCATGCTCTGGGAGCTCTTATACCAGGACCCGTTAAAACTAGAACCGTCACGGCAGCGCTATGCAAAGCATAACGATCGTTGTCCTACCATTGGATGTACGCGTCCATACCCTCATGATGGGATAGGGGTATCCCCCCAAATGCATGAGCACACAATATGCATGAGGTCCCACTAGTTCTACAGTTATCATTAATGAACATAACCCCCTGTCACGTTTTCATGCTTACATGTCATTCCCATTCTCATTTCTTTACATATCATACATATTCCTAACGAGGTTATGTTTCATGCAATTTCTCGTATTTCATGTCATACAATTCATGCAGTTACATTCAAATATTCATACAAACAAGCCATAATCGTTCAAGGACCACACATCGTTATATGCATTACACATCACATCAGACTAAAAGCATACATTCACGTTCACATAACTACGTACTTAAGCACAATAATCTAGCATATAATGCATCATATCATAAACAAGTCATAACGTAAACACTTCATAGTCATATCGTTCTCTAACTTACCATAGCCTTAACGTTCTTATACCTATCACGAATATATCATTACGTAACGTACCTTAGTCATATCATCACCAGAACGTATCCTAATGCCATCGTTCTATCAATCTATCACAAACCCATCCCTTTCTACCCATATCCTAACCGTATTCTTTCATCAATCTCTCCTATCCATAGCACTCTGGTATGTAACCTAACCTTAACGTTTCATGAACGTATCTTACTCCTATCATTACATTTCGTTTTGTGCATCCTTCTCATATCCTATCTCAAACATCTCCTAGAGTACATCGTACCATAATTATTATCATACAATCCACATATTATAACATAACATCACATATGACACGTGCAGAACCACAGGGCACGTGTCAACATCAAATATAACCATGCCGATAGTAAGGTCACTTACCTGGTTCGCTTAAGTCATTGTCACAAATATATCTTTAATGAAAGTTCGATTCCGTCCTTTGAAATTCGAGTCAACCTATATGAGCTCATGACATCACTTTCAAGTTTGAACTCTATAAAATTATTTCCCTAATTTACATTGCCCATAATAAAATTCTGATCTTTTTTGTTAGACAAAATTTAAAGAAGCTCACTACCCTCCAGTAAAAATTGTGATGTTTTCCACCCAAAAAGTCTTGTTTGTGGCCTTCCTTCTCTTCTGGTTAATCCTGAGAGTCAGGGGTCTTTTCTTAGTTGGGCAGTCACGGGCTCTTTGAGGTCTTCCTAATGAGTCGTGGATGTAACTGTTATTTGATTCCGATGGCCATGTTCTCGCCTCCCCTCCCCTATTCGGGCTGTAATTCCACTTTCACGGAAGAATCGACGAGCTTTTTCGAAAGATTCCAAAGCGCACACTCGAAAGTGCTTCGAATTGAAATTAGTCATTCGTTGTTCGAGACCGGTTGAGAATTTGGAAAACAAAAAAGAAAGACCTGACGCGCACGCACGAGAAAAACTCTAATTCATTGTTACCATAGGCGATTCTGAAAAACAAAGTTCCATTCGAGATTGCGCAGAAGGTTGGGAAACCAAGAGAACACTTCGCCCTTTCTTCCTCGATTTTTATCTGAAGCTTGTGATTTAGTTTTTATCCCTTGTTTTGAGTAGCGACATTCTCCCTATAAATTCTCCCAAAAAAGAAGAGAAAGGAAAAGTCAGTCAGCCATTTTCTTGGCAAGTTCTTTCAATCCAGGGAAGGTTGATTGACAAAAGAGATTAGGTAGGGATAGGATAGGTCAGATTCCATGATTAGAGAGATGAGACTCGAGCTATTTTCATGCCTGCAAGGGAGTCGGGATAGATAGGACAGGATCACGATGGCTCTTAGATGCCATGAGTAGGACCCATATGGAAATGTTCGCCTGAGTCTAATTCAATTGAGATTAATTACTTCATTATCATCTGACGTCACCTGGGATTCCTTTTTGGCCTCAGTATCCGCCGTTGGGTTATCAGACAGATCTCAGCGCGGGCTTGAATACTTTTTCCCCACGGGTTATGCATTGGGCTCCTCATGTATGAGAAAATCCATATCATCATTGGTGCCGTATTGATCCAGCTCTTAGGAGTCCATCCACAAAGATGCATGCGGGGAGGGGTTTGAGGTCTGTAGGGTCCGAGCAACTAGGGCTTTCATCAAAGGGTTGAAGGAAGTTGAGCAAACGTAAAGGATGATGAATCACTTGCAGGGCATTCAGGGAGTAATGCTCGGGGGTTGGTATATTTTCGTCTCATGTCTCTACCATCCATTTCCCTCATTTCTCCGGCTGGCGTGATAAGGAGGGAGGGATCCCAACTCGACAATGGCGGCTCGATCATGTTTATATTGGCAGGAAGAGGTACAGCATGAGTGGGTAGATAATTGGTAGTTAGATTCGGACGGTTTGCCCTGGCTCCATTTTTCCTTTCCCTGAATTAATAAGGTCTTGGATGTCATGTTTCAGCCTTAAACACCTGGTCAGTCTTATTTATGGCCATTTGTCAGATGGTATTTACAGTAGATATTGGCTTTGTACCCTCTATCAATTTCTTTTTCCTGGGCGGATGTCCGCTTGAAAAAGGAAGGAGTCAAATGAGCTGGTGGCGGAGATGGGGGAAGAGGCGTGAGTACACCATTCTTCTTCAGCTTTTCCAAAGCGCGGCTGAGAGTTATGCCGAATGAAGTTCAAGTCCTAGGTGTCTTTGGCTTTCCGACAAGACATTGACTTCGCTGTTCTTGCTTCTTCCTCCCAGGGCGGCTATCTTCTTTCCTTTTTTGATCCGCCTTTTTGACCTGTGATCCATGTGAGTCACATTGTGGATATCATTTCAATACGAGTGGTTCCATCAAAGAGTCATAAATGGGCATTGCTTGGAAATAGAAAGAGTCATTGTATTGCCTACTCATGTTACCATTATCCGCACTTTTTCCTTTTCTGGGAGGAGATATCGATCACTTGGGCAGCTTTGGCCAACGGGCCAGGAAATTCGGGAATATTTCATTTGGTCGCTGGCGAGTCATTTCCAGCCCTCTTCTGGTTACTTTCATCGGGGTGTTCTCATTTTCTATTCTTTCAGCATTGTCGATGTCATCCCAGGATTTCAGGGTAGATTTGTCAATCTGTGTGAACCATCGCCCAGCCACTAAGAATTCTAGGAAAAATTTTGGCCATCTGCCTTCTGAGTGAGTCTCATAGAACCTACATTTGAGAAAAACTGCTGCGGATGAGTCTTAGGACAGCCAGTTCCATCGTATTTGTCTATGTCAGGCATCGCTTTTCTGGAGATTTTGCCTTTGTAAAAATGGTCATGTTGAGCCCATGGTCTGACGAACCTTGACTTTCTGCAACTCTTCCTCTAACTTGGCTAGCTGCTCCCCTTGTTCTTTCAACCATTTTGACATTTCTGTTCTGGCTTTAGGGGAAGGAAGGGTTGTGGCCTGTTAAATGAAAAAGGTTGTCCTGGGTCGGGAGAGTCTGAAGCATATTGGTCACAATCATCAAAGACCTGAACCAGAGGTGCTTGAGGTGCAGTAGAAGGAGCTGACTTATTGATGGCCCGGTTTATTCATTCCTATTCCTTTTTGGCCAATAGAGCCTTGAGTCGAAAGTGGTTGGTTCAGGCAGAACCGGGATTTTGGGTTCATCTGACATAGTAGCTACAATGGGAGATTCAGAATTCGGGGGTCTAACTTCTTCTACATGAACCAGTCGGCGAGATGGGCGGACCCAGGACGGTTCAAGGGGAACTTTCTTGCGGGATGGAATGATGTGAAAAAAGAGAATCACCTATCTCATAGTCTTGCTTAGTGCTCAGGTGCATCCTACTGGGTGTTCAAATGTAGTTTAGTTCTGTTCTATGGCCACGTGTAATGATAGAATTTAAGCTAACGTAGGACAAGTAAAGGTTCCCACTGCAATGGGGCTAAAAAAGAGACCTCCCAGCCCTTCATCTCTAGGACGTAGGACTGGTCAAACGGTACTATGCACTCCCACTTTGGTATACCCTCTTAAGAGGAGTACTTGGCAGCTGGTGGTGGGTTTATGGGATGGTATGACTCGGCTCTCTGGCCCGTAGCAACCAATACTTCCCCCTGGGTTTTCCTATTTCTGGACTATATGCAAAATGCAAATGCATGCTTAGGTGTAGTGAGGTGGTGTGTGCTTATTTTAAATAGGTGCCCCCTAAGTTTCTACATATTCTATTTTGAACAAAGGAAACAAGAAGGGTTGGTTCATTTTCAAGTTAAGTGAGAAGCCAAAAACCATAGCATAGATTTGAGGCTGATATTCCCTAGTGGAGTCGCCAGCAGTAGCGCCCGCATTTTGTTTGGCACCGCTTGCCACATCATCACGAGGCCATAAAGTCCTATCAAAAGAGGAGAAAAAGGGGTTTAGAGTCGACACCTAGGCATAGGGCCTTAGGACTCAAGAATTTGACTCCGAGTCTAGGAACCATTGGTCCGAGTAAGGCCTTCCTTTATATATTCCAGTATAATAGCAGGGCGTTAGCGCAGGCAAGAAAACGGAAGAAGCAAGTCATTCATTTGACTGAAAAAAGTCATTCATCATTGAGTATTACAGAAGTGACGATTTTTCTCTTTAAGTAAGAGATTGGCCATCGCCCAAAGGCGGCTAATTGAGCTGGTCATCGTTGAGCCTTTCCTCACTTTAAAAGCCACTTTCTTTTCTGATTAGTAAGTGGATGAATATTCGTTGTATATCTATATTGGACTTGAGATTTAGCATTGTTTTTTTTCAGTATATATACTCTAATGTTCAGTGAGATATCCTACTGACGGAATCGCTTGAATTAGTTGAAGGAAAGGAGGTGGCTGGTCTCACTAGAGAGGAGAGTTTTGACAGCGAGGGAGACAGGGGTGCGTTGGTATCGTATATGTATATATATAAAAGGCTGCATTTAGGAGTGATCCTTCCCTTTTCTTCAAGTGGCGATCTCACTTGAGAAAGAGAGTCTGTGCTTAGTAGCGCGTAAACAGAACACGTAGCTCCATAGCGAAACTAGTCACTGACTACAGGTTTCTTTCCTACCGCCGGACCGAAGGTAGCCTAGAATGTGATGTCAAAAGGACCAACGACGATGAAGGAGAAGAAAGAAGGAGTAGGAGCTAGCCTGACTTTATAAGAGTAGGGGAGAAGAAGCTCCACGAGAAGAGGCGCGAAGCTAAGAGACTGGAAAGGAGAGGAGCGAAGCGGGGAGACCAAAAGGGAGAGGAGCGAAGCGGCTCGACTGGAAAGGAGAGGAGCGAAGCGGGGAGACCCTTATAATAAGCGAATGCGCGAAGCTAAGAAGACTGTAAAGGAGAGGGGCGGAATCGAATGATTATGATCTCGACAATGAGACAGAGCCAAGAGGGGAGAGCACTTAGACAATTCACTTTGAGTACAGGAAAGTCTGCTGGTAGGAATTCCTCAGGGCGTATTACGGTTTTTCACCGAGGGGGTGTGATAAGATAAGGAATCAATACAAGGGGAATAAGATTCGGATTACCTTGTTGATCGAATATCTCAAGGAAAAACACTTGTTTGAGATTCGAATCACTCCACAAGCAAGATCGATCATGTCTAGCTTGAATGATTCTTGCTGATCAAATATCTCAAACAATTGTTTGAGATTCGAATCACTCCACAAGCAAGGTTGATCATGTCGAGCTTGAATGATTCTACATACAACCTAAACTACATAGAATTGCAAAGAAACTTAGCCATTGGCTAAAAAAGAACACAAATGCTTCTTTTACTATATTTTTCAAGTCTGCTTACAAATATAACATACATGGCTTTATATAGCCTCAAAATGAAACTATTAAAGGCATTCCAAAAGTTGTAACATTCATACTTAATAACCATAATTACCCATTATGTAAATGTAACCTAAAGTAAATAAAATGTCTTAAAATACAATAACTCTAAATTACTCTAAATTGTAACCCACCTAAAATTTACAACAATCAAAATTTATTCTTCTTCAATGTAGCATGAATTGAAACATCTTTTGATAATTTTGACAACCTTTTCTTCACATCTTCATTGAAGTATATTGTATGATTTATGTCTTTTGGTTCATATCATTCTCCACTTCCTCAAGAGGATTCGTCCTCGAATCTATTTGTGTAACTTTGCTGCAAAAAATAAGTTATGGAAATACGAAGGACCTCACAACACTCTCTCACGAGTATACGCTCAAGGAATTTTAGGACACACTAATTACACTCAGTTACACAAATGAAGCTCTCATTCTCACCTATCAAACTTTTAAATAGAGCAAAGATTGAATTTTGAACTCTGGGTTGATTAAAAACTAAAAAGATGAAAATAAATTAAAATCAAATTGAGAAGAAACGCAAAGGAAACATATATCCGATCTTGAGCCTGAAGCTCTGATACCAACATGATATGGAAATGATAAGATAAGGAATCAATACAAGGGGAATAAGATTCGGATTACCTTGTTGATCGAATATCTCAAGGCAAGAAGAACGCTTGATTGAAATTCAAATCACTCCACAAATAAGATCGATCACGTCTAGCTTGGATGATTCTTGTTGATCAAATATCTCAAGGGAAGAACACTTTCTTGAGATTCGAATCACTCCACAAGCAAGATTGATCATGTCGAGCTTGAATGATTCTACATGCAACCTAAACTACATAGAATTGCAAAGAAACTTAGCCATTGGCTAAAGAAAAGCACAAATGCTTCTTTTACTATATTTTCCAAGTCTACTTACAAATCCAACATACATGGCTTTATATAGCCTAAAAAATGCATTCCAAAAGTTGTAACATTCATACTTAATGACCATAATTAGCCATTATGTAAATGTAACCTAAAGTAAATAAAATGTCTTAAAATACAATAACTCTAAATTACTCTAAATTGTAACCCACCCAAAATTTATAACCATCAAACTTCATTCCTCTTCAATGTGAATTGCAACCTCTTTTGATAATTTTGACAACATTTTCTTCACATCTTCATTGAAGTATATTGTATGAATGATGTCTCTTGGTTCATATCATTCTCCACTTCTTCAAGAGGATTCGTCCTCGAATCTATTTGTGAAACTTTGCTGCAAAACATAAGATATGAAAATACAAAGGCCCTCACAACAATCTCTCATGTGTATACACTCAAGGATTTTTTTTAGGCCACTCTGTTTGCACTCATTTACACAAATGAAGCTCTCAATCTCACGTCTCAAAATTTTGAATAGAGCAAAGATTGAATTTTGAACTCTGGGTCGATTAAAATCTAAAAAGATGAAACTAAATAAAAATCAAATTGAAAGAAAATGCAAAGGAAACATATATCGGATCTTGAGCCTGAAGCTCTGATACAAAATGATATGATAAAGGAATCAACTACAAGGGGAATAAGATTCGGATTACCTTGTTGTTCGAATATCTCAAGGCAAGAACACTTGATTGAGATTCGAATCACTCCACAAGCAAGATCGATCATGTCTAACTTGAATGATTCTTGCTGATCAAATATCTCAAACACTTGTTTGAGATTCGAATCACTCCACAAGCAAGGTTGATCATGTCAAGCTTGAATGATTCTACATGCAACCTAAACTACATAGAATTGCAAAGAAACTTAGCCATTGGCTAAAAAAGAACACAAATGCTTCTTTTACTATATTTTCCAAGTCTGCTTACAAATATAACATACATGGCTTTATATAGCCTCAAAATGAAACTATTAAAGGCATTCCGTAACATTCATACTTAATGACCATAATTAGCCATTATGTAAATGTAACCTAAAGTAAATAAAATGTCTTAAAATACAATAACTCTAAATTACTCTAAATTGTAACCCACCCAAAATTTACAACAATCAAAATTTATTCTTCTTCAATGTAGCATGAATTGAAACATCTTTTGATAGTTTTGACAACCTTTTCTACACATCTTCATTGAAGTATATTGTATGATTGATGTCTTTTGGTTCATATCAGGGTGGATCGAAGCGATTGCAGCGAAGAATTGATCTGAAACGAAGCACTTCGTCTATGGGCATTGTAGAAAGAATAGAATATGACCCTAATCGTTCTTCTCGGATCACTCCAGTACGATGGATCGAGGGGTTCCGCCAGAGGAAATGCAAGACGATAGAGGAGTTCGCTCCGCCGCGTAAGATCCTCGAACCTACCACGACCACCATCCGCAGCCTATTTTCGTTATCTTCCACGCCTGGGTAGGTGGATCAAAGAAAGGTAGCTTGCTTCTCTCCTGGACAGATGGTGGCTTATGTAGTGGTCGGCCTTCCTACCAGGATTCCTCCTTGCTCGAAGAGCCCCTTTACTAGTAAGGGCGCAGGAAGCAAAAAAACTTGTGCTAAGGACGTTTTCTTCTCTGCCTTCTCCTCTCAAAAAACCAAGGGAGAGACTGCATCCCTTTCCTTCGGTAGCTCTTTAGGTTTCCCAAGGATAGCGGTAGCTGGGGGAAAGCCAGCTTTCTTCGCTCCGCGAATGAGAGAGAAAGTCAAAGGAAAAAACACGTTCTCTCTTTGCGAGGTCCGAAAGTGGAGAACACATAGCATTCTCTGGGCACACAGGATGAAACGTAAAGCAGCGCTTGATTGGTAGAGTTTTAGGCGGCAAGAGACTGACGGGCTTGTTGGAGGTGCTGAGCATAACGAATCGAAACCAGAGACGGATCCAGACTAGGTTGCCTGCCAAGCCGATAGGCGAAGGGCCGAAGGATGGAGTGTGCAAAGTCAATCGTGCACCTGTCGTGTGACCCGTTGGTCCTAAGCAATGTCTTGCACGAAGCAACCCACCTAGAAAAGCTCCCATTTATCTTATGGCTAAAATGGAACTTCGATCGGATGTGGGTATCCAACCCCACCGCTGAGATGTCGAGCAGATTCCTGGGCGTTGACGAATGGCCGGCCACCTTTGATGTTAGAAGAAAGAGCAAAAGGCCCGGGGCATAGCTGGATGAACCAATGTGAATGAGTGTAAGCTTCGTGACCCAAACACGATTGGTGCTGACCACACTAGGGGCGGGCTACCGTGGTAGCAAAAGAGAGAGGCCAGGCGGTGACAATTGAGAGGTTGTCACTGAGCATTCCTAGTCACACGGGAAGAGAGGTCAAATGGCAAGAAGGCCATACGCCCGTTTGGCTCCTCGCGGAGTATAGCTCACATCCAAACATCTATCTGATTGGGGAACGGGGCAACGCCCATGAAGCTCTGGTGGAAAGGGAAGGCCTGCCAGGCCGTATGCCCATGGGTGCAGGATTCTTCGAAAAAGCGCGGGCTGACTCGGAGACTTGGGACCTTGGCTTAGCAACGAATGAAGGGGAGCTCAAAGAGCTTTCTCCCCCAGTGGCTTATGTAGTGGTCGGACGGCAGAAAGCTCGCAAAGCCTCGCTTCCCTCCCTTCTTCAATGAAGTGGAAAGTTTGAACACTTAGTATAGTAGTCGGCATTCTATAAGCGACTTGTCGAGTCTACGAAGCTTTGCTTCTTGTAGTCGGCCCCTATTGCCTCCCCCTGAATTTGCTTGCCTCCTTACAGCTCAGACAGAATGACGCCTTGACTTTAGTATTGAGTATTAAGTAGCTAAGTTGACAAAGGGGAACAGCCAGCCCACTCTTCTTTATAGTCGTAAAGAGCCTCTCTGAAAAGTCAGGAAGGAGGCGAAGGGACGAAAGCCAGACAAAAGAAAGGACTATGATATTGGCAGTATGATATAGTCAGAAAGTACGAAAGTACGTTAAGGTTACGAAGTCACTTAGCCGTCTACAAAGAAAGGGAAAGGCAAAGGCGTCGGTACGGAGTCACGTCAACTGTGGATATAGACTAGGTAGGCTAGTTGGAATGGAACGGAGTTTGAAACTATGGACCGAGACTACATTAAGGAACAAGGAAGCTTGACTGAGCAAAGAAGTCAAGGAACGAAACTCTTTCTCTAATAATAGCCACAACTATTTATTTCTTATAGTTGGCAAGGCTTTCTATTTAGAGAGAGGCAATGGAATTGTGAGACCTTACGGGCGAAGAGGTGAAACCACGAGACCAAAGGGAGAGGGGTGAAACCACGAGACCAAAGCGAGAGGGGGCTTTTAGTTCTTAGGAAGAGCCGTACGAGGCAGCTCACGTACAGTTCGGGAGCCGAGCCCCAGCACAGGGACTTAGGTCAACACTTATTTAATAATTAGTCATCAATTGGAAGCGGGCAAGATGGTAATGAATTATGATTGGTCCAAACCTTAGACCAGAGACTTATTACGACCCGCCCAGAATGGCCATACATCCTAAGACCTTATTCACACAGCGAAGAAATGCCGAATGTCAGGGGGCAGTCAGCTGGCTGCTTCTTGGCCACGCCCCCCCGCAACTAGATAGGAGATACTTGATCTAAATTCTCAAATAGGAAATTGCATACCATTCGCCGATATATGTATAGGAACATGGGTACATGATATAGAATGTTATCCAGGTCAAAGCGCAAAGCTGGCCCGCAGGAACTTTTGCTAAAAGAATGAAGGAACCTGCACCCCCTACACTCTCTCTTAGGCTTGTGCGGCTACCTTCGGGTGTTGAAAAACTCATTGATGGAGCCGAGCTACTACTACTAAAGGAGGTAGACCTTCGGTGTCACCTTGAGGGAAGCCCACCAGGGATTTCGGGCGGGGGCGGAATCGAAGCGAAGAAATTCTGAGTTCATGCCACGACGATCTATATGGAAGGGCAGTTTTGTTGATGCATTCCTGTTGAGAATGAAGAAGAAGAGAGATCCTCTTTTGAACAGGAAAATTTGGTCACGTAGATCTTCGATTTTGCCAGAATTCATTGATAGCTCCGTACGAATTTACAATGGAAAAACTTTTGTTCGTTGTAAGATCACTGAAGGAAGGGTTGGTCATAAATTTGGAGAGTTTGCTTCAACACAAAAACGAAGACTTTCGAGAACAAATATTGGACCGGGAAAAGAAAGGGGAGAAAGGCAAGGCGCATATGGCACGAAAAGGAAATCCGATTTCGGTAAGACTTGATCTGAATCGTAGTTCAGATTCAAGTTGGTTCAGTGAGGGCGACCGCAAAAGTCATCGAATAGGTCGTCTTTTCCTTTTGTCCTATATTGAAAATCAAAAAAGCGTGGGAGGACATTGCACAGATGTCCAGGACGGACACGACTTCTTCTAACGCTAGAAGACCACTGGAAGACACCCGGGACCAGAGCATGTCGTGAAAGAAGCACACTGGCCGTGCTTCGACCGTGTCTCTGGGGCACAGTTGAATGTAGATATCATGAACGCGAGGTGCAACCACTACCCTATGTGCTGATCGCTAGCGCATCCGGGGCCCCGGGGCCCAGCAGAGCTGGAGAGGCCTAGCCGGATCTGAGAAGTGCTAATTCGGTTCGTCTCAACTTCATTCAAAAAAAAACACCCTGGAATCCATAAGAAAACAAGTGCTATCAGATCAGTGAAAAAACCCAAACGTAGTGAATAAACCCAAACGCAAAGAAGAAAGAGAACTTTCTCGCTCGGTGCCTAAAGCGCACTACGCTCCCCTTCAACAAATGAGAGTTTTCGGTGGAACTGGTGAACCACGCGAGCAGGTTAGATGCATGCGTGGGACAGATGGCTCGTAGTACCCGCTACAACAAATGAGAGTTTGCGTGGGACAGTGGAAGGGAAGAGCCTAAATCAATCGAACGAACCCCCCCTTTTTTCTTTGATAAAAAACACAGTACAAAGAGATTAGACTTCGGATGAGACTAAGCAGCCACCGATCGTTACGACGCGCCCCTGACCCATCTTGATTAAGACCAAACAAACAAAACCTATCAAAAATAGAGTAGAGCCTAGTTTAAGCTCTCAAACAAATAAATGAGAGAATGGAAAATGATGAGAATATCCACTAGTAGGGATATATATAGATGGAGAGTCTCTCTCAGTAAAGAGAGTTGTAGATTCGTAGGAAAGGAGAGTAGCGAAGCAACTTTACCGGAAGGGAGAGGTGAATGAGCGAATGAATCAGTTTCCCCTTTTTCAATAACAAAAAAGGAAAGAAAGAAGGGCCAACTATTAGAATATTAGTAAAAGCGCCTTAGCCTATCTCTCGATATAGGAAGGTGCCTTTTCTTGCTCGTTACCGCTCCCTTACCCTTATTTCTCAAAGGTTTTGCATTTAGTTGTCTACGCCTTTTGAAAACCTGACTCTGACTACTAATAATAATGAAGGGGCTTCTTTCTTCAAATATCCTATCAAGTTGGGGCTAAAAAGCTTTGAGTTTAGGGGTGGTTTGGAACCCTATAAAAGGGGCTTTTCCTTTCAAATGAGACCTCTTTCTTCTGCGAGGGCGTTGCACGAAACCAACCCGCTCCCACGCCCGATCAAGTACTTGTTGCTTTGCTGGTAGGCCCACTTAGGTTAGGGTTGTCCCTCAGTTCTTACCAACCTCCGGTATGTAATTGACATGTTGCTAGCTTCAATCAACTCGGTGGAATAAGAATCATTGATTCCCTTGTCTATTTCTTATTCATTCATAGCGTTTGGCCGGTGCATGCTGCTTTCTCAACCCGAAACAACTCTGAACATTAGGGAAGATAAGGGAAGACCACCTGAGCGAACGGACCGAAGGGACTTGACTTATTCGAACCGAAGGATAGCGGCTTCAAAATCAGCCTATCACGAGTAGCCTCGCTGCTTGATCGGCGGGGAGGAGCATCTCAAAGTATGGGGCAAAGGATCAAACGCTTTGACTTTGTCTCCTGGGATCCCCCACAGTTTTGGTTTGAGAGCCGTGTGACGGGTGACTATCCAGCACGGTTCGGAGAGCACTTTGAGTCTGCGTTGGTGAATAGAAGCCCCCCCTATCAAGAAAGAAGTGGCTCTTCCCACGGCGGAGTCGCCATTGACTCTATTTATTATTATGGTAAATCACTGTATCAAGATGTCAATCTGAGATCTTATTTCGGTTCGATACGTCCACCTACGAGATTGACCTTTGCCTTTCGTCTTGGTAGGTGTATTATTTTACATTTTCCCAAAATCACATTCATTCATTTCTTTCTTCCCCGTCGACCACGAGGACTGAAACAACGCTCAAAATCCAAACCCGGAAAGGATCAGGGCCGATGGTGGGCATTTGGGAAAGTCGGGCCAATTGGGTGTCTTCATTCAAGTGAGGATACAAAAGAAGAACGAAACAAAGTGAGAGGCCGGGAGGCAGAGAAAAGAATGGAGTCGATGATCAGGCTCGACGACTGAGAAAAGCAAAACGAAATTAGGATTTGGCCGAAAAAGAAGCAAGACTATGGATACCATGACCGATCACCATCGAGAAAGAAGAATCTTTCTAAATCACTTCGCGTCAGTGGGGCCTTCAAGCATCCGAAATATGTCGGAGTTGTAAATGACATAGTGTTCCTGATCGAAAATGACGACTCCTTCAGAAAAACTCAGTTATTCAAGTTCTTTTTCCCAAATCAGTCCCGCTCCGACGGCCCGACGAGTCATCTACTTAAAAGAACCCTCCCCGCAGTGCGCCCCTCCTTGAATTATTCAGTCATGCAATACTTATTGAATACAAAGAACAAAATGCATTTCGACCCCGTCAGAGTTCTCAATCATTTCGTGGCACCGGGCGTGGCTGAACCATCTACGATGGAGGGAGCAAATACACAGGGAAGAAGCTTAGATAAGAGAATATGTTCTCGCATCGCTTTTTTTGTAGAAAGCTCGACCAGGGAGAAAAAGTGTTTGGCCGAACCCAAAAAGAGGTTGACCCACTTCATTCGCCAAGCAAATGATCTTCGTTTCGCGGGAACAACAAAAACAACCATCTCGCTCTTTCCTTTCTTCGGTGCTACCTTTTTCTTTCCAAGGGATGGGGTTGGGATGTATAAAAACCTTTTTTTTTTAGGATACCCGGGAACAACTCTTAGGTCAATTAAGGATCAAATGTTGGAACCTCATGGGTAAGGAGGATAAGGTAATAGAATTGATAGAGAAATTCATAGACCTAGGTGGGATAGGAGAATTTCTAAAGGGAATAGAGATGATGATAGAGATCATACTGAGAAACAGAAGAATTCCGTATGGGTACAACTCTTATTTGAACGAAGTGCAAAAAATGCTATCTTTGTTGTCTAATAGAACAAAGTGAGGTGGACAAGGCAAATGCCGACCTGACTGAATAAGCCCAAAATATGTATTTAGATTATGATTTGACACGCCGTACCTGAGACTTAGAAAGCCGAGGTTCAGTCTCTTTAATTATGGAAGCTGGAGCATTAAGAACTCTGAAGCCGGAGCAAGTTCTTCCATTATCTATTATCAGTGATACTCCATCCAGTACTTAGCTTGAGAAGTCTGCCGCATAGTAATAAGTAGTTACAAGCCAGGCAGGTAAATGGGCTTGCTCTTTGATTTGAAAGGATAATCCGATCCTGTCGCAGTTATAGGAGAAGGAGTAGCATCGAATCTTTCCGATTCTTCACTGCACTCGTCTATAGAGGAAATAGAATCCTTATGGTTTTCGGAGATTCACTTTGCCTTCACTGACTATGACTCAATGGAAACCCCTGTTTTCGAAGTTAATGGGGGAAATTACACATTCTTACCTAAAGCCTAAAGAGGAATGCAAATTGCCTAAAAGCACAACGGAAATCCAGTCTCTCTATTGAGCTCAAACCTCCGATGAACCCTTAACTGAGGAAAGCAAGCGTAAGAAAGAAGAAAGGAACCCTTAGCCTAAAGTCCGGGAAAAAGTTAGCATGATTGTAGCAATCCCCGAAGCAAGGAAATTAGTTTGAGTGCCTTCCTTTATTCCCCAGAGAACTAGTCCTCGAACTATAGACAAGAAAGAGCATCCATCACGAACTCGAAAGAGCTAGCCTGAGCATCCTACTATTGAGATTTATAGGCTTTAAAGCCAGTCAAAAAGCAAGCAGCAAGCAACCTAGTTTGATTGACTTACGAAGGCAGAGAAAAACAACTCATGGAATGAGTCATTCAAGCTGTCTAAGCTGTAGGATCAAGCTTTCTTTCAAACACCCTCTCTCTGTTCACGTCCGTTGGTCTATAATTGATATCGAGAGATTCTTTTAGTGGGTCCCATAGACCTTTAGTCTTTATGGACTTCCTAAAGTTATAGAATCCCGCCCCGTAAGATATATATAGAATGAAGTATGGGACTACCTATTTGCAATCCCTGCTGGAGACATAGAAGCAAAATCAAATCAGTCATTATCTTTCTATTTCAGTACTTTTAGTTACTTTCCCGGAGAAAGAGAAAACGTCAGTCTGACTGACGAAATGCCTTAACTATTTCTCATTCAGTTTGGATGAGTGTTCTAAGAGCTAATTCATTTCAGTCTTTAACTCGCCGGACAGCAAATCAGATCTATCTGACTGTAGACAGAAAAGAACCTTTGATAACAAGTCTTTCTATTGACTTACAGGGGAAAGAAATTGCGTTGAAAGCAAAGATCAGGCAAATTCCCTCAACTAGGAAGGGGGGAAGACCTGCAAGCTAAGACCAAGAGAAGTTGTACCTCTCCTTATTCGACCTAAGAAGCCTGAAGCCTGACTTCGGAAGTTGCTGTTCTCACTTACTCCTCTATTTGACTCCATAAGCCGTAGATGAAAGGATTGAATTCTTATTCCTTTTCCTTCTATTCTATTCTATTCTATTATCTTACTACAGGATCCAAGTGTAGCTCCAAAGCGAAGTAGGAAATCCGTCATAGGCGAGTTAGAAGTAGCAGTCTTGGACGCATCTGCTCCGAAGGAGGAGTTTACTACTTGAGGACTTAGTAAGCTTTTCTTTTTACACCGACCTTTCCTTTGCGTACGAAAAGTATAGACTTCCGTCCTATGGATATTTTGAGCCATAACTCAAAAAAAGAGTTTGGGACCGAACTTTTAACCAGAGTCATTAGATCAGGCTTCGATTCTTATTTATCTTGTTGTGCTTGAGGAAATTGAGAATCAAGCTAGTAGGAGTAAGCGCTAAGATCCAGACTAATTTCTTTATCAGTTACAGAAAGACCAGAGATAGGAAGTCTGAAAGTCTGAAAGAAAGCACTTCCTTACGGGAATACAAATGCATTGGAAGAAAGTAGACCTGGAAGGCATTAATCTGACTGATCTTTTGTTACATGCCAGTACTTGAGAATAAGGAGCTTCCTTGTTCGTTTTCGTTTTATTTGGCTGAGCATTAAGCACTACGAAGCCAGAAGCTGCAGAGAACTCATTCGATATAGTAATTACCAAAGCCGCTGCCTAAGATGAAGTATGAAGTACTGAGTGAGAAAGAATGACTATTGATCTTAATCCCCGATGGTGAGATTCAAGTATAGTCAAAACGCGTCAATCTCATTTTCTTTGATTGGTCTTTCATCCTTGGTAAATAAAGCCAACCAGCGATTTAGAAAGTAGTCTATCTTTCAATCGACCCGTAAAAGACTGAGAAAGGCCTATAGGACTCTATAGTTGGCAATTCTTTTCTTCCAATTACCTTGTAGTAGAAAGCATTGGCAGAATGGCAAGGTAACTAAGGAAGTTGGAATGTCTTCATGATATGAACCAAGAGACATCAATCATACAATATACTTCAATGAAGATCTGAAGAAAATGTTGTCAAAATTATCAAAAGAGGTTGCAATTCATGCCACATTGAAGAGGAATGAAGTTTGATGGTTATAAATTTTGGGTGGGTTACAATTTAGAGTTATTGTATTTTAAGATTTTTAATTTACTTTAGGTTACAATTACATATGGTTAATTATGGCCATTAAGTATGAATGTTACAACTCTTGGAATGTCTTTAGTAGTTTCATTTTGAGGCTATATAAAGCCATGTATGTTGTATTTGTAAACAGACTTGGAAAATATATTAAAAGAAGCATTTGTGCTTTTCTTTAGCCAATGGCTAAGTTTCTTTGCAATTCTATGTAGTTTAGATTGCATGTAGAATCATTCAAGCTCGACATGATCAATCTTGCTTGTGGAGTAATTCAAATCTCAAGCAAGCGTTCTTGCCTTCAGATATTTGATCAACAAGAATCATTCAAGCTAGACATGATCGATCTTGCTTGTGGAGTGATTCGAATCTCAAAAAATGTTCTTGTCTTAAGATATTCGATCAACAAGGTAATCCGAATCTTATTCCCCTTGTATTGATTTCCTTATCTTATATCACTTCAATTCATCTTTCCCTGTCTACTTACTCAAAAGTTGTGAGTGTAGGCTTTACCCAGAGATAATGAATGTCTTTATTGATAGCCTTGGGAAGTATATTCAGTCCTGTCTTTCCTTCTTGGAAAGTCAGAGGAATGGTTAGGAAGTCTTAAAGACTAAACGAATTTACCATACTTTCCTAAAAATGAGTATGAAGATCAGCCCAAAGATTGATTGAATTACTAAACTCGGGTAATTAATTAATTACTTCCTATTATACCTTTTCATCTCTTTCCCAGGAACTCTTATAATAGTAAGATGAGATTCAAACTAAGTAGCTTGAGAAGTTAGTGTAGTAGTTTGAAAGAAAAGCTTTGTTGAATACAGGCCCTGTGCAGGATACAGAAAAGCTGACATTCATTGAAGTATAGAAGATCCTACATTCCCAAACTAGGGGATGAAATTACTAAATCTGCTGAATCTGATCTTGTAGGCCTGGAATATTACCTAGAAGGTCACTCAGGAATCAAGCAACTACTAAGGCTAAGCCCTGGGAACGAGAACAGATCTGGCAACAAGCAGTCTATTCTAATCCCTGGGAATTGCCCATTGAATCTGAACCTTTCTCTCTGAACGGAATTGGGAAGTTTCCGTTTTGGAGGATGCTTGCAAGTTCTATGTTAGAGGTTAGAGCAAAAGCTAGTCCTGAGACAGAAGATTCAGTCATTCACATGTCTTAATAAAGCCAGAGCAGAGAAGGCAGACTTTTGTCTTTCCTAGTAAAGGGACTCTCTAGTTGCTGATGTTCAGTCTCGTCTTTCCCCTGCTGCTTCTGATAAGGCCTTAAAGGCGGTTAGTCAAATTTCATAGTTCTAGTAAATCAGTCATTAGATTCAAATTTAGTGTGTAGGCTGTACTTGACTATTTCTTTCTCATTATTTCTTTATAAGGATTCTCACTATGAATACGAAAGAGGTTGCCCACAAGTATCCGATTTCTTTCTCCGTAATACATTTGTTGTTAAGGAGTCAGAAGAAAAGAAAGATCAGGCAATGTCAGTCTCTTCCCGGAATTCATTCCTTTCAGTATTGATTGAACTCGTCCCGGATACTCTTTTCTTTATTTCAATCAATGGTTCAGTCCTTGAGTTCCTTCGTTTCGTCTAGGCTGAAGTTGAAGTTAGAGCTAAGTTATAAGGAAATTCAGCTACTAAGGAAATTACCTCAGGCTGATCTTCCCCATCCGTAAAGAAATAGAATGAAGAGCTATAAGTGCCTTCTTAGTCCGTTACTTTAGCAGTGAACTGATCTTACGGGTCTTCTCCCTTTCCATATTTAGTGATAAAAGGAAAAGCCTTGGCCTGCCCAAGATCAATCAATCTCGCTATTTCTTCCTCCTTTCCTGTCCCAATACGTAAGAAGCAATTTTAGCCTAACTCTTAGTCTAAACTAAAGTCATGGATTCTTATCGAGCCTATGATCTGACTATTCCTCAAAGGTTACTGAAAAAAACGTAAGGAAAAACAAGACAAGAAAAGGCCCCTCGGACAAGGATCGATCTCATATGCCCTCTTATCTTAATCCATTCAAATACCCCGGGGAATGAATAACCTCAAAAAGCCTGTTAATCGCTTCACATTCAAAGGCCAGGAACCTCTTTTCACCAGAATTAGGATGGCTTTTCATCGAAGAAGCTACTGATGACTGAATGCCTGATAATCTAGTCTTGATATGATGATTGAGTAGAGCCTACGACCTTATATTCCGGAAGGAAGGGATTCTCTTGTTACAAGCCCCGATCCTTGTCATGTGGCCAACTTTGATACTGTCCTACATTACTTAGCCGCCTACTTCAAAAGCAGGTAAAGGCCTTAAAGCAAGTCGTATTGACTGACAGACATGGCCTACTCTTTAATAACTAAAAAGACTACTTCCAATGTCCCGTTACGATTAACAGGACTAACGCAGACTCGAAAGAGCAATAGTGACAATTAGACTGCTGTAGAAAGTCGTAATGGCAGTCGCAAGCAATTATCTTTATCTAGCCTCAAGCAAGCAATTATCTTTATCTAGCCTAAATAAACAGACTAACTTCCTCATAATCTACATTTCATTCTTCTCACTTCTTTCGCTCAGTCTTCCGGTTCAGAGGTAATGAGAAAGAGAGTTTGATTCAACTAGCTCCCCGCAACTGATGAGTAGACTTTTCCATCTCTTGCTTTCAACTACCTTGACTAGATAATTGATTCTGGAGGGACTAGGAATCGAATAGGAGGAAATAGCCTGTAACTTCCTACTAGACAGGCTGATTAGGTTCAATCTTCTTTAGTCACCCGGAAATGAAGGCCAAAAGGCCCCAAGTCCTGGATTTCTCGCTTCTTTACTTATCTCAGAATCAAAATTATGGTAATTACACTGCTACTTCGTCTTTGAGGGCTACTTCTCCGGGATATGATAAAGGACTGAAACTAGAAGAGAAGGGCAGAACGGATCCAATTCTATTCTACTGCTTGAAAAGCCTATTTATCTGTTAGTGGCCTACTCTGATAATATGATCTTTCCGCTGAGGAATCAAAACAAAGAAAAGAATCTCACTTTAGACTGAGTTAGCCTAAGAGGAATCGAATCAAAGGGTTTTGACTGAATTTACGACTTTAGATGCATTAAGGGCTTGCAAAGACTAAATTATTATAATTAGACTTGCCTTATGGACTTCGTAGTGCTTTCCCGCTCAGTCTTCACTCTCCCCTGAACTTCATTAAATGGAAACCTCAACTCATTTTTTTCTTCTTCCTTATGTCCCTCTCAATCAAAGAGCCGGGGACCTTGAAATAGCAAATTCACTGAGCACGGCAAGACTACTTTCTAAATCGCAGGATTAACGTCTAAGTCTATCTCGAAGCTCCTACTTATCTTATGACTGACTTCTTGCCTCTACAGGATCTGTAGAAGTAGGCTAAAGTAGAGACTTGACATCTTGAGTACCACTCAATCTTCATATGTCATATGTCAGTCCTTACTTGCTATCTCACAGAAAGGTAGGTCTTTTACGAAGACTATATGACTTGCAACCAAAAGAGAAAGATGACTTGCTACTTGCTTAACCGATTTCTTGCTCTCAGGTCACCTCTCAACAATTTGATTTGAAGCAGGCTACTTTCCTATCTGTCGTCATCCTAGGCCCTACCAGAATAGAGTAAGTCAGGGCTTTTTGCAAGGAATTAGTGAAAGGTCTTTAGTGACCCAAGGTTCTTTTATGTTGGGACTTAGGCTTTTCTCCCTTCCACGCTTTAGACCAATGGTAATTGAATGATTACTTAGTCATCAACAGCTGCTACCTCACTAAGCTATCGGGCAGAGCCTATGGATCACTTAGCTGCTAAAAATGGATAAGATCAAAGAGTATCTTACCAGGGAAGAGAGCTGGACTCAATCTCAGTCTGAATTTGAGGAAAGTCAATTACATTTGTTTGAAAGACTTTACTAGCTTTCCACTTTCATACTTGACTACCTTAGCTGAATTAGGACGGGAAGTGTGACATACTTCAAATCGATAATTAATCCCTGATAAGGCCAATCTTCCATATGATGACAGAAAAATGAATGGGTCACGAAGCGAAGGCTCTTTCCTTGAAACCTAGCTTTCCCAACTCTAACTACCAGACCTTTTGGTCAAGAGGCATTCTCTAACTGATCTATCAAATGCTCTTTAACAACTAAGAAATCAAGGGTAGGAACTAACTGACAACTGACTTACTATAGAGCTCTAACTTGAAGCTATCCTTGTGAAATGGAATCCCTAACTTCCCAAGGAGTAGAGAATATGAATATAGGATCCGATTGAGTTGCTAACTTGAACTTCCTCAATTCAACTGCCTCCCTTTTTAGTATTAGTAAAAGAACAAGGGCTAGGGGTTTACTCTTTGACTCAATGAGTGGGAAAAAACCGGCACATTCTTCCAAAATACACGACTCTGGCTTCTATGTCTTCTCTTGCAGCTTATGACTGATTAATGAATGCTATAGTCATTTTGACTTCGTAGTGCTTATCCCCTTTAGACTTCGAACTTCCTTTCCTACCGGGGCTTTAAACGAGCAAGAAAGAAAGAAGACTAGGCCCTTGCATTAGACTTCCTTGTTGTCTACCTTTGCTTTGGAGAGGAAGTATGGGCAAAAATGAGATTTTCGTCTTGTGGCTCTACGTCTCTCTGCCTTGCTTGCAGCTCATTCTCAATAGTTACGGCCTTGTCACTCAATCGAATGAGTTGTTATCTCTCCAAAAGCAATCAGTCTTCTTTTTTCCTCCAAAGGAGTTGATAGATTCTATGTTCTTTGTCTTTTTTTGCTTGAAACTCTCAAATCTGATGAAGCAAGAGAATGCAACAAAATAGAAAGATCAAGGATTCTCTATTAAAGGCTTTTTCTTTCTTGGAGAGAATGAAAGACTTGATAAGAGAGATTACTGAAGATATGGCTTATGGCATCCCAGGTTGATTTTCTTTCTTCTTAGTTACGGTTTTGGAAATAGGAGGAAGAGGTTGTCATTGTACGTGATTCAATGACATTAGGTATATAATAGGCTTGAAGAGCCTGATAATGGAGATGATTCGATTTAAGGCATTGCCTCCATCAGACTTTTCAGGAGGGTAAATTGCCTGATCTTTCTTTTCTTCTTACTTGCTGCCTTATCTGATGAAGCTAGGGAATGCGCAATAATAGAAAGACTTTTTCTCAGGCTTCTCTTCTCACTTGAAAGTCAATCTGAGGATATAGCTATTTAAGGAAATTCAAGTATAGACCTTATTCCATCTTACTTGACTTCGTAATACTCTTGTTTTCAGTTTCCGAGTTAGACTGATTTCCAGTTATCTTTGACTAGGAATTCCCTGTAACTTACCTTATCAAAGACTGCTGCTCAATCTAAGTACGGAATCGAAAGACTGATCTCTAGATATCTCACTCAATCCTTCTACTTGCTTTCAAAAGGCATTCTCATTCTATGGAAGTCTAACTCAATAGTTCGAGTTCTCTTTCTAGTCACTCTTCTGTCTCAAGTCGTGAAAGAGAAAGAATAAGTCATTCAACGGTCCTTGTGCTTTCCTAACTATATCGCCTCTCACTTTAACGGATCATGCAACATCAAAAGATACCTTTTCTTCAGTCAGAGTTCAGGGTTAAGAGGAGCGAGGAATAAGTGTGAATAGCCTACGGAGATGTTGATCAAGTTGATCAAGGAGAATCTGCCCTTGTTTTGGCTTTTAGTCATCAGTCTGTTCCCACTGGAGCTAGATAGGGAATAGAGAGGTTTCCATTTGGCATAAATCTTTGGCGAGCCCACAGCTCTCACGTAATTTCTACAGTGAAGTCAATAAAGAGACGAATGAACTCCAAAAAGAAAAGAGTCCTTGAGGTCAATCACAGGTCATTGGCAGTTCTTCCCCTTTCTTTTGGAAGTCAAGCCTAGCCTAGATAAGAGCAAGAGAGGGTAAAAGGATTAGGATCTTCTTACCTGAGATGGCCGCTTCTTCTAAAGTAACGAATTTGATGAAAGACTTTCTTACCGGTTAAGATACTACGGAAATAGCTCTTATCTTATGCCTTGCCTACACAGAGGAATGAGGAGCTTTTCTAACTCAATCATACTGACAGCTCTCACGTCTAATTCAATAGAAAGAAAGAAAGAAAGAAAGATCTTTGGCTTGTTAAATCGAAAAAGGATGCTATAGCTTACAGCTAACCGCTTATGAAATCCTGAACGAAGGGGAATTGACTGAAGAGAAGATATGGCTTACAGGTCGACTGACGATCACGGAGGAGAAGATTCTATAGTCTCCCGGACTAGGGTAGAAGAAGAGATTAGGAGGCTGGGAAAGGACAGAGGTTCATAGAATCATTGGGATAAAGTAGTTCAGACTATTGGCATTTTATCCCAGGGTATTGGAATTGAGAATGGAGAAAGAGGGAATTGTTAGTTCAAACTAAAGTCTGCCTTCTCTTTCTGAGGCTTGAGGAGTCTACTGATCTATTAGCTAATAATGTAGTTGATTCTAAGGCATTAGTCAGACTGACCGGCCACCGCTAGAATTCCATTTGATCTTAGCGGCTCATTCGTCAAAGGCCTTTTGGGAAGCGATTCACAGGGCGTGGGGCCTTGATAAGTAAATACTGATACGATAGATCTTCAGGCACACGACTAACTTACTATCAGTATCTCAATCCAATGGACAAGAAAATCCTGCTGACGTCTAAATCGAAATAGAAGTATTCATCTCAGGCTTTCCTACCTACTCATTTAGCTTCCAGAAATTGTAAGAGAACGGATTCCAACGGGAGTGGGATGATAATAGAAGGGCATAGGCTCTTCCTACAATGCTGATTTTAGGGCTTTTGGAATAGAAGCCTAGGCGCGAATGAAATCCAATACTTCTTTCACTCAATCCTCGACTTATTCCCGGAGAATTAGAGCTTGAAGAGTCGCGAAGATCTGTTGATAATGGATAATCTGACCTTACCTTCTTTCCTAACTAAATAGATAGAATGAGTTACATCAGCCTTTATCCTAACTAGATAGAAAGCCTGTAACTTCAACTGAACCTACTAATCGAACTGTCTTGTCTTTCTTACTGTGCCTTTGCTAGCTTGATAGATGCTTTAAGGTCGGTGTAAAGAGTGTTAATAGAATCAATTGGTCATGTCAACAAAGTCAACTACTTACATTTCTCCTGCAATTTCACTATTTCTTCCTTCCTCCCGAAGATAAAATGGGACTAAGAAGTGATTCCAAGGGTTTCGGATAGAAAGCCTGTAACTTCAACTGAACCTACTAATCGAACTGTCTTGTCTTTCTTACTGTGCCTTTGCTAGCTTGATAGATGCTTTAAGGTCGGTGTAAAGAGTGTTAATAGAATCAATTGGTCATGTCAACAAAGTCAACTACTTACATTTCTCCTGCAATTTCACTATTTCTTCCTTCCTCCCGAAGATAAAATGGGACTAAGAAGTGATTCCAAGGGTTTCGGATAGAAAGCCTGTAACTTCAACTGAACCTACTAATCGAACTGTCTTGTCTTTCTTACTGTGCCTTTGCTAGCTTGATAGATGCTTTAAGGTCGGTGTAAAGAGTGTTAATAGAATCAATTGGTCATGTCAACAAAGTCAACTACTTACATTTCTCCTGCAATTTCACTATTTCTTCCTTCCTCCCGAAGATAAAATGGGACTAAGAAGTGATTCCAAGGGTTTCGGATAGAAAGCCTGTAACTTCAACTGAACCTACTAATCGAACTGTCTTGTCTTTCTTACTGTGCCTTTGCTAGCTTGATAGATGCTTTAAGGTCGGTGTAAAGAGTGTTAATAGAATCAATTGGTCATGTCAACAAAGTCAACTACTTACATTTCTCCTGCAGTTTCACTATTTCTTCCTTCCTCCCGAAGATGAAATGGGACTAAGAAGTGATTCCAAGGGTTTCGGATGTGAGGAAGCTGCCAGAGCCTAAGGAGATGTTAGCAAAAGAGAATATGACTCTTACTACTTGCTTTCAACTCTACTCAAATCTTAAGCCGAAGTGTAAAACCGGAAAAATAGAACTATTTATCTGAAACTTATCTTCCAACCGAATTCCTTCTCTTTTTATATGCATTAAGGGCGCATAAAAAGATAGAAGATCAGGCTGTTTTCGGGCTTTTCGGGCCCAGTATTAGAATATCAAGACTTGCTAGCGGTCTTCTAGTATCTGAGAAAGAAAAAGAATCTGACTGGCTGTCCTTGCTTTTTGAAGTGATTACCGGGGGTGTTGGGATCTGATTATCTTTTCCAAGAACTTCCTTATCAGGAAAGACTGACGCATCTCTTGTTTGAGGCTAACCACTAAGACAATCTTTCGATGGAAGCGAACCGTTAGCTAGCTTAAGTCCGAGCTAATAGAAAGAAAGACGAATCTCCGAATCTGGGGCTAAATTAGGAATTTCATTTTGTCTTAGAAAGTGATCTGAAGCAGGAGTTGATTTCACGAACGCGGCAAGACTGATTGCTTTGTAGCTGGTCTCTCGGGCATCCAGCGCAGCCTGAGGAGAATCAAGCATACTAAACGAAATAGTCCGTTACTGCAGATACTGATTACTTAGCTTTCTCTATCTCACGAAATCAATCAAATCAATAATCAAGTTCTCTAGGAAAGGACGGGACTAGTTAGTCTTATTTGATACTAGTAGGTCTCCCGCTTATCTTTTTCCTGACGTGTCAGTCTAAATACAAAATAGTAGTAGCTCGAGTTATTATTGCCGATCCTAGCTTAACAGAAGCAGGAGGTGAAACCGGCAAAACCCATCTGATGAGATATTGACGCTGACTATAGCTGCTATCGGATTGATCTCTTCTGGGGATTGAGTCCGAAGGATATGATTACCTTAATAGGCTTAGCCTAAGTCTTTAGCATTTTCTTTACCTGGTAACTACAAGTAGATCGAGAAATGATTTACTAGCTTTTGCTAAAAGATAGAAAGAAGAATCTTTGCTAAATTACCTTCGATCTCTCTATCCATGTAATTGTTAGTCCTCAGTGAATTCCCGGATCTGGATAAAGGGTCAGATTAGATCCTATTCAAATCAGTCTTGAGACTCAGTACTGAACTCATTATATTCCTGATCTCGGGTAAGATATTCCTACACAAACAAAAAACCTAACGAAAGCTAATTTGTCTTGGCCTGAACCTCGTAAACAAGGAAAGACGAAAGAAAGCAAGAAAGATGAATGAGAGAGAGAGAGAGTTTACAGAAAGAGAAGCGAATGAACAGGAAGGAAATCAGGGAGACGAAAGCAAGATTAATGATCCTGAACAGTGTTTGAAGGGAGAGGAAAGCCGAAAGATGAATGGAATGAGAGTTTACAGTCTTTGAATAAATGAAGACGCTACTGAACCTAAACCGATATGACCTGACCTGAACCTGCCCCGTCACCTTCTTTCCCTCTGAGTGACCATTAAGAAATTGATTCTATCCCCATATAACTGTAAAAGTTCGTAATCGGTTTTTTCCTAACAGCTGAAGCTGAAAGAAAAGAAATTCTATCCAGCATAGGGGTAAAACATTAAAAGACCTTTTTCCCTAATAGCTGCATAGGAAAGAAAAGATTTTGTATCCACCATAGGGGTAAAACATTAAAAGACCTTTTTTCCCTAAGGAAAGCCGCTGAAAGTTAAGAAATTCTATCCCCCCCCCCTCCCGTATTTTGAGGGATAAAAGAGTCCATTTGACCCTATTTCCCTCGGTAACTCAACTGTAAACACTCAAAAAACTAGAAAAAAGCTATCCTCCCCCGTATTTTGAGGGATAAAAGTGTATCTTTACCCTATTTTGAGGGATCAAAACTAGGTATTTTGGGCCGAGGTAATTAAGAAGTAGAAGTCAATCCTATCGAAGAATCAATGATCGTTCACTGTCAGTCAATCCTCAAGATTCCTTCTTCATCTTGATCTTCTCCTCAAGATTCATTCAACAGTAAATACTCTCGAAGAATCAATTCGACTTAACTGTAAGTAAATCTGAAAGATTCCTTCTTTCACTCTTTCACTGGGTCTCGCTGTGTGACCCCTCTCCCTATTTTTGCTTTCATTTCTCGAGGGCTAGATAAGCTGGATGATCCTATCTGTCTTCCCCTCTCCCTGATTGAACTCGGTAAAGCATATTTTGTAGCTCTTTTCTCCTTCACCTTCTGGAACTGTAAGAAAAAAGGTCAAGCTCATTCATTCACTCGCATATGAAATCCTTCTTTCACTCTTTTCCTCTCCTGTAATCACTCCTTATTCATTCTCACCTATTCATTGTTGGTCTCAGAATTCCATTGCCTGATTCATTATTTTCTTTCCAACGGAATCCAACAGAAAGAGTCCGGGACTTCCTTGAGGAACCACATCTTTCCAACCTAGTTCATCCGATTCATTCGGCCCAGCTTCTTCTTCTTCTTCTTTGCATATTGGGTTTCGAACTCAGCCACTAACTTCTCTTCCATTTTCTCAAAAGGCAGGGTCTGACAGCGAGGACTAAATAAGACCCCAACCAACCAAAACCAAATTCGCGCAAGGCCCCCTCATTCAATTCATTGTTTTTTTCATCATAAGACCGATCCTAATTCAATTGTGGCTGCTCAACTCAAAAGGTCAGCCATTCATTCTTCTGCTTTGTGTGTCAAAAATAGGCGTAAGGAAACTACGTTCCTTTTCTTTGTTGCAATCAGCCTGTTCGGATTTTTCTTCCTTCTTTCGAACCCATAGAATTTTGTGTTCTTTCTTCTTTCTATTTATTCATCGTTCATTCTAATCAGTGCGATGGGCATTCTGGCTAGATCATTTTGTTCTAGGATTCTCTTCATCTCAATCTGTATTTGACTTTCTTTCTTTGTTGTTTACTGGAGCAAAAGGAAAGAGAAGAATTTCTCGGGAATCCTACTTCAGACAAGATCGAATTTTAGCTTTCTGAAGCAGACCGAGAATCAGATCCCCTTCGCCCATCAATCAATGGGGTTTACCTTTTTCGGGGGGCGGCGGTCAACCAGCCACATGCATTAAACTATGCATCTCACTAAGACTTTCTGACCATCTCGTACTCAGACGTTTTTCTTCCATTAAAGAGTCAACAGCGCGCCATAGATTGTGATTCTCCTTCGTCTGATCTTTAGGGTAAGAGTGATTCTTTGACAGATTTTGACCCCAACCTTTAAACAGGATCTGCTACTGCTGGTAGATAAAGGGCTTTCCCTTTTGCGGGCAGTGTGGGAGGCGACTTTCCAGTAGGGCGAGTGTCTAAAGCCCGGGTTATCTCTCTGAATCAGCTTATTCACTGGACTATTAAGCCATCGAGTCCTCTAGCGTTGATCGACCCCTTTCAAGAAGATTCATCCAAGACACTAACCGGTAATTCTAAGGAGGAACACATTCCATGAGGAAGATCAGAGGAAGGCATACATACATAGTTGGCTGGTTATTTGTCTTTACCATTCCTGCTGCTACTGAAGGTGCTCAGAATTCATGGATTCTCTGGTAGAGGGGAGTCGAGTTTGAATTCTTTGGTGGGCTGGCTTAAAAGAAAGAAGACACCAATTGCAATTGCAGTAGGAGTAGCTACTTGTTTCATGGCTTTCATTTGAGCTTCAGATAGAGAATATCTACATAAATGGGTATGACTGGTTAAGGTGACCGACCTGCTTTCTTTGTGCGGCAACCGCAAGTTAACGTACTCTGGATTTGTTATAGCACCACCATTTCACAATATACATTGCCCGGGAAAGCTAGTATTGGGATTGCTCTTTTATCCTACTGAAGCGAACATTATGAAAGTTGAGGCTTGACTTGATGAATAAGAAGAAGAAAGATCACAATAAAGAAGAAATAGGTGAAAGAAGGGAATGAGAAAGAAGAAGAAATAGAATAGGTGAAGGAGCAAAGAGACCTACAGAAAGAAAGAAAAGGTTTGAGCTTGAGTCTTTGTTTACAGTTCAGGTAGAGGCAAAGAGGGAAATCAGTCCAATGCAGGGGAAGGCTTTCTCTTTGATAAAGGCGTAGGAGTGAAAAAAGGGACAAGTGATTGATTGATTGAAGGATCAAGACTAGAATGAATCTTTCGTGGAGTCTTAGTTTGAAGTGAAAGAAGGTTCGGTCAGTAGGTCAGGCAAGGCAATGGGTTCAACCAAGAGGTTCATGAGTTTACCTTGTGAAAGAATCATCCTCCAGTTTCCCGAGTTTACTGTTCAATTCCATCCTCAGTTTACCTAGTGAAAGAAGAAATAGGAAAAGGAGAATGAGTTGATCCCCCAGTTTCCCTTCTAGACTGTGAAAGAATATCGGTTCAGGTTCCGGAGAAAGAATCAATCCATAGAGAGTGAAGGAGTTTACCGTGAAAGAAGGGACAGGTGCAGGAGTAAGTAGCGAGACTGTCAAGGCAAAGGCAAAGGAGATTAGCATCCAGCCGCTTCACCAAGTTCAATAAGGGAATATCAGTTCCGGAGAATGCTGCTTTAGAGTGTTTGAAGGAAAAGAAGGGTGTCGGTTCAGTCTTGACTTACAAATTACCGAGTTCAATAAGGTCAGGTCATAAAGGTTCTTGTTTCTTCTTCTTTTCTTACTGTGAAAGAAGGTCAGGTCATATTGGAAAAGAAAAGGTTCCGGAGAAAGAATATGCTTTACCTTGTTCAATCAGGGAGAGTCCATTCAATACGAAGCTGCTTTACCTCCGAGTAAGTGACAGAATCACATCCTCCCGTTTACCTCGTTCAATTAGAGTCCAATCCTGGGTTACTCTCAGAGCTTCTCTATATCTCACTGTAAACTCTTTCATTCTCTAATTCATTCAATTCACTCTCATTAATGTTGAGTCTTGCTTTCGTCTTTCCTTTATTAACATTACCTCAGTCAATCAAAGAGCTATTCTATTCATTCTATTTACCTCCTCGTAAACAAAGAAGGTGAATGAGCGGAGCAACTCGACCATAAAGAATAGGTTGATGAGCTTGAGCTTCTCTTTCTTGTTCTTAGTGCTTGCTTTACCGAGTTCATAAATAGGTGGGTGGGAGTTCTGTCTCATTAATCTTCTTCTCGAACATCCTTTGAATTTCTTAGTTTACAGTTCAAGAAAGAAAAGAGAGGGTAAAGTCTAGTGTTTGAAGGGAGAGGTTCATGAGCTTGACCTGATGATTGATCCTCCTGTTTACCTCGTTCAAGAATAAGGAGGAAAGAGAGTAAATTCATTAGTGGCTTTACCGAGTTCCATCAGTCAAAGGCAAAGCTGAATAAGTAGGGGGGAGAGGTTAATGAGTTTACAGTTCAAGAAAAGAGAAGAGACACTAAAATAGTTCAACCCGAGTAAAAGAGTGAAGTAGGATCAGTCTAATCAGTCTTCTCTTGCTTCATCAGTCTTTCCTTCCGGTTCAGGTTTGTTTGTTTGTTTGTTTTCTCTTTCGTCTTTCCTTACTCTTCAGTCTCATTAATGTTTATCTTTCTTCTTTCTTTCCTTCTTGTTCAGTCTAATTCATCTCTTTTCTTTTACCGACTGTAAAGGACAGATAGTCAAAGGATCCAATGACTTCGAAAGAATTGAACGAGGGGAACCATATGAGGTTCAAATCTCATGTACGGTTCTGTAGGTAGAGTGGGAGTAAGGATGACTTATCTGTCAACAAATCCACTATCTGTTTTACGTCAAGCAATACGTGGAGTAACTCCCGATATAGTAGTAAAGTAAAGGCAAGACGTGTAAGCGGATCATCAAGTTCCCATTTTAATAGGATCTACATAAGGAAAGAAAAGCACTTGCCATTCGTTGGTTATTAGGGGCATCCCTAAAACGTCCGGGTCAAAATATGGCTTTCAAATTCAGTTCCGAATTAGTGGATGCTGCCAAAGGGAGTGGCGATGGCATAAGTAAAAAGGAAGAGACTCATAGAATGGCAGAGGCAAATAGAGCTTTTGCACATTTTCGTTAATCCCCATGAACAGGATCTATATAGACACATAGGCCCATGGATCCATACATCTCGATCAGAAAAGAACAAATAAATAGAAAAGGAATCGGAATTGATCGATATATTTCTCGAAACAAACGAAAAGGAAAGGAAAGACGAAAGATAAATCATGGATCAACTAAGCCAAGCCCGCCCTCTCCTCTTCAAGTCGAGCTCTTTCACCCCTCTCCTCTTCGAGTCGAGCTCTTTCACCCCTCTCCTCTTCTCGTCTCGCTCTTTCATCCCTCTCCTCTCGGGGACTTGCTTAAGAATAAGAAAGAGGAATCTCATGTAAATACCATGGAATAAGGTTTGATCCTATTCATGGGGATTCCGTAAATATTCTATTCCAAAAAGAGTTCGAAACAATTGGGATTTGGAGATTGTATGCAGTTACTAATTCATGATCTGGCATGTACAGAATGAAAACCTCATTCTCGATTCTACGAGTTGATGAAAGCCTTTCATTTGCTTCTCTTCGATGGAAGTTTGATTTTCCCAGAATGTATCCTTTTGGCTTCAGTCTTCTTTTGATGATCGATTCAACCTCTTATCAGAGATACCTTAGTTATATTTCATCTCTTCAACAAGTTTAGTAATGAGCATAACGGCCCTATTCTTCAGAGAGAAGAACCTATGATTAGCTTTTCAGGAAATTTCCATATGTTCCACTCTATGTATTCCTCTATCCGTAGAGTACATTGAATGTACAGAAATGGTTAGAACAGACTTTCTTTTATTCGTATTAACTGCTACTCTAGGAGGAATCTTTTTATGCGGTGGTGCGCGTACGCACTCATCATCTCTAGGGGAAGTAGCCCTATGCTTATGAACATACAATATGCATGAGGTCCCTCTAAATCCATCATAATGTCTCTTCTGACACAACCCTCTTATCTCATCTCTTTGTTACTCTAGGTAACACATACTCGTGGATATTTATATTAATATCATTTTCACGCTCTTAGGGTTGTGTCCTATGTCGATCTAACGACATGATGCAATATGGCACTCATCATCATATAGTATGCTCAATATGGAAAACATCATCATATTAAGGTAAGCGTCACGCAATCATCATACTCATCATATTGCCACAAAGTGCATCAAGCATATCAAGTACGACATTCATCAATATATATATATATATATACTGAGCACATCATCAGGTATCATAACCCACACGTCATCATAACTCATACATCATACATCATCATAACTCATACAATTTTTTTAGCCTATTCTATAGTAAAGCCACTAACCTGGTTAGCTTATACGGGTGTGACCAATTTATCCTTAATGAAAGTTCGATTTTTCCCTTTGTATCCAAGCCAACCTATAAGAATCCATAACATCAATTTCATGTTTAATTCTCTAACTCCTACAATGGTTCATGTGCTAAACTTCATGCGAGCATTAAAGACTTTATGAGTATTGAATACATATATATATATCTTGGTATCCTTTTTTTTTACTCTATGTATTTACTCTGTAAAATTGTTTCTGTTCACCAAATCTTCCATTTTCCTCCCCACTGTCTCTCTTGTCTTTCCTGTATTTAATTAGTTAAATATATATAATTTCCTTTCCTTTACCTCTTTCTTTTCTTCTTTTCTGTACTTAATTAAATATATATATATATATATATATATATATATATATATATATATATATATATATATATATTTTTCTTTACCTCTCTCTCTGTTTAATTCTTTTCAAACCTCTCTCGGTTTAATTCTTTTCCAAACCTCTTGTTTAATTCTTTTCTTCCCTATTTAATTCTTTTATTCCCTATTTAATTCTAACAGTTTAGTAAATGAAGGGTTGATCTAATTCTCAATAATGGTACAGAGGAGAAGATCTATGATCTCATTCAAAGATCTGACATGATTTCTAACTGATAATTAACATCTAAATAACTGGGTAATGTAGGTGGAAATCTGATTCTAATCTAAATAACTGGGTAATGTAGGTGGAAATCTGATTCTAATTAATTCAATAAATGATTTTGAATTTTTTCTTTTCTTTCCTAAAACTACTGTCATTAACCATTTCCAATCTATTTTAATTTTTCCTTGAGTAAAAATGGCTATGCATCCATCATTATGATTTTCTTCTCTTTCCTTAAAATGATGATTCAACTTAGATGCAATTGACACAGCCAACTTTGATTTTCAATCCCATGTCCAAAAGTCTAAATAATTGAAAGAGAGATTTAAGATAACTTTTCTATCTCATGCAAAAATAAAAGAAAATGAGATCTAACTTACCGATGACTTTACTATCTCTTTCCATTCCTATTAGATCTGCCTGAAGTGAAGGCCATCTTCAATTCTTCTCTCCCAAAATCTGTGATCTTTCCTAGGTTTCTTTCTCCCATTTTTCCCTTCCCAAAATCTGCCATTTTTGTTTCTGTTTCCTTTCTTGTTTTTTTTCAGATCCTTTTGCAGTTGGAGGGGTTGGGGAGATATTTGGGGAAGGTGGAGAGAGAGAGTCCATAATTTACTTTTTTATTTTATTTTATTTTTATAATTATTATTTACTTATTCTTATTATCTCTTTTTTTTTTTTTCGGGTCGTTACACAATTCATTGGCAAATGCAAAATAGATCGTTTTAACGAGAAGAAACCCTAGAAAAGAGGAAGAAGAGTCACTAAGACAAGAGCTAGGTAAGCAAGCAAGAAGGAGAGAGAGGCTAGAAAAGGCGAGGCAAGGGGCTAGATTGTGTCCAGGATCTGGTAATTTATAGCCTTGCTTCTTCTTGTCTATTAGCCTGTGCTTTATTACAAGTAGTCATTCCCCCCGTTCCTTTGGTCTTTTCAACGGTATTTGAATCTTCAGTCGCGGTCATGTCTCGCCCCCCCAGTATAGTGACCGGTTCCATCTTTCCCCCGAATTTCATTAGTTCCAAGTTCAAGTGCTCATCCATCTTCATTCCAAAGGCGAACATTTCCATTGAGTGACTGTCACTGCTATGGTTTACAGTAAATAGTTCTTTCTTAACCAACCCTTTATCTTAGTTAGAGCTTTCTAAAGCTTTAAGAGAGAATAGGGAGTAAGGGGGACCTTCGCTTCATTATCAATTTGCCCCGGACCTTCTTTCTTCTCCTACGGAGCCCTGAGAAAGTCACCGTCGGCAGGTTAGTACAGTTCTCCTACAGCTGATTTTGCCCTGTGCTGATTCAGGAGCTTCTTCTTTTTTCTAGGAAATAATAAAGAAAAAGAGATGGGCGAGAACAAGAAAGCGAAGAACCGCTCGCAGCCTTTTCTTCCCGAGTCACATGTGCTGGTAGCCTAGGAGAAGAGAAGCAAGCTACCTTCGCCTACCCCCCATATCTATGGCAATGGTCAGAGCCTGTAAGCATGGTAACTGTATCTAAGGTCGGAGCCGGCGCTCTGCGTTCGAGATAGGTTCTGCCTGACGTACGCCCTACCTCACATAGAAAGAAGAAGGGGAACGCCTTTACCTCTCCAACTCGATTTCACAATTCCATTTCCTGAACCTCGTAAACTCGTTTTCTTGTCTTCGCCTCTTCGCCCTCCAGGTCTCACAATTCCTTCACCTCCTCTGTCGGTTTCACAGCTTCGCTCCCTCACCTCGTAAACTCCGTTTCACAATTCCATTGCCTGCCCCTCTCCCTATCGGTCTCATGCCTGCGCCTCTTCGCCTGTCGGTCTCATTCATTCATCGAAGAACCCGTGTGGGTGGGAGGGGATTGAATCATTCATTCATAGGATACGTCTTCTTCCGTGATCTATTTCATGTCAACTCACATTAGTTAGAAAAGGAAAAGGTCGACTTTACAAAGGGAACGTCATTTCCCGCAACCATTTCTTTTTTTTTATGTTTTTCTATCTTCAGGGCTTACGGGTCAGGTCATTACACCAAAGGCTTGAAGTGAACAAGAGAAGCTATCGAGAGAGTACCAAATGCTGACGGTGATGAAGGTAACCTACTTTCGATGGATGCGGAGCCAACGAGTTCAGTCGAACAGTGTAACGAGTCTAAGGTTACAGAAGCGTTCGCCAACTTTGATAGGTATAGCATTGTTGCAAGCAAATAGAAGAGAGAGAGGAGAGCTTACCCTTTCTTTCTATTAGAGTTGCGAGCTTGTTGTAGTCGGTCCAACAAGAGAGAATCTTGCTGCTGGTCTCGCGGTTTCCCCCCTCTCCCCGTTCTACCATCCAAAACAAGGCCGTATGGAGTATAGCCTAGTGGTAAGGCATCGGTTTTTGGTACCGAGATGCAAAGGTTCGAATCCTTTTACTCCAGATTATGAACACCCGATCAGATCTGTCAAGAACGAGCTGACGACTACAAGGGAAGGAAGCGGCTGGCTGCAGTCCCTGAGCCCAGCTTGTAGCAAGCAAAAAGTGTGACTTGAACCTACTTTGCTAAGAGAAGATCTCGAAGGGAAAAACAGACGGCAGAAAGCAATCCCTTCCAACCAGCCAACCCCCGGAGTTGAACACAAGCCCTTTTTAGTCAAGCTTCGGCCGGGTTCTTCTATCAATCTCCTGCCCCTTGCTTCACTCCTTGTTCTGTAAACCGGTTGTTGGTTGATCTGATCGTACTCAGGACACGCGAGAGCCCAGCCAGAGAGGACGGAAAGAAAGGATAGAGAGATAAAGCAATATAGCCTGTTTGGAAAGCGCATCTCGCATCGATACCGGATATCTCATACCCACTTGAGAAAGAGTCTCGGATATCCCATATCGAAGACACCTGCCCCTGACCGACCTATCCTATCTAAGAAAAGAGATCATAAAAAAAAGACGCACTCACACACAAGGGATATGGGTTTTCTTACCGCTTGACTTGCTTCTAGGCTTAGGGAGAAAGGCGCATCCTGGTTTGGGTTAGGGGGTTACAAACCTTGCTTTTCTCTAGAATTTCCAATCTCTACTCTGTCTTAACAAAGAAAGCCAATCCTATTAGGAATCGATCTAGACTAGCTGCCATAAAGAGCTCAAGAGACTGGGATTCGTTCAAACGCTCGGGACCAAAGGGCGTAGCTGCTATTTCACCGAGAGTGAATGAGGCTAGGGCTATTTGACACTAATCAGAATCTCCTGACCCCTTATCTAGTCTAGAAAGGATCGGGGATTGTCTAAATCAATGGTAATACTGAAGTGGCAGCCGTCCTCTCATATAACAAATAAAGTAGTTCTGCTTGTTCTCTCTTTTCCCGAGTTATATTCAAATCGTGATTTTCAATCAAGTTGGTCGTCGTCACACCACTCGCTGATGCGGATCTGGGAGGTTGGGTCGTCCCGCATTGAATTGAATACGACTAAGCTCTTCTTTCTTTCATTCCTCTTGTTCAATTTCCCTTGGCTTCGGTGCCAGCTAGGACTGGTAGCATGGTCTTGTCTTCTCTTAGGCTTTCTCTTGGTGTAGGAATGGGAGCTGCACGTTAGCACTTGACTTTCTTTTCCGGCATAAGAGGTCTTGTCTCTTTATTGTTTTAGCGGAATAAGCAGTCTTGGTGCTTTGGGCGTGGCACTAGTCTGACTGTGCTTTCCTAGTTGGCTATTCTTGATCTGATCTTGTTGCCAGGAAGACAGGGGCATCCAACAGCCTACAGACAGAGTGATGGTGATGCTTCTGTCATATATATAGTCTCTTTTTTCATTTTGGTTGGAGGAATCCGTATAAATAGACTGTTTGGCTTAGTCTTCGTATCAAACTCTAAAAAGAGGTTGGGTTGTTTTCTTGCAATTGAATCAAAAGGAACTGTTCTTACCTCAAAGGGAGTGCAGCCAGCCTATAGAACATAATATAGAATAAGGAGAGTAAGTAAATCAAAGAGATAGTTCAACCTTCACCTTCACCTTCACCGAAACCGACACCCTTTTCCTATTTATTCTCAATTCCGATTCGCCTTCCTCTTCTTTTGATATTGATTCTCCTTTCGTTCTCTTCTTTCTTCTTTTTCTATTTCCTCCTTGACGTTCGATTTGGAAATGAAAATGAAAGGGTAAGGCGCAAATTCAGTCAATTCCTTGAGAGCTGCTTTCTTTACTTTACCTTATTCAAGAAATTCTCTTCTTTCTTTTTCTCCTTTCGTTCTCTTCTTTTTCTATTGATTCTCAATTCCTCCTTGACTTTCTCTTCTGTAAAAGATTAGAATGGAATTGATCGAGAGGAGCACTTCTTGGGGTAGCATCGCCCAGGTTGAGAAGGAATCGCTTAGGTTTCTTCGGAACAAGAAGAATAGGAATGAATTCTTCTCTTCGATGAGAGATAACCCAGGCTTTAGACACTCGCCCTATAAATCTCCATAGAAATGGAGAGTGCCAGATGCGGAATCAGTTCCAGTCCCAGCAGCTGAGGCAGTGAGAGGTGAGAAGAATAACAAGAGAGCAGAAGGAAGATCCAGTCAGTAGTAGTATATTCCGTTGTTTGCGGTGGAATAGATTCAAGCAAGCGTCCGGGCCAGTAGATCCAGAGCAAATAGGTGTTTGACTTAGTTTCTTTTGCAGTGGATTCTAATCCCGATGTTGATCCGACTTACCGGTGATAGTCGCAGCACCAGGAGCTTTCAAGGGAGGCGGCCATGTATATCTCGATAGTAGCCATGACATACCTTCCGGATCGAGGGCCCCCCCCGGTAAAGAAGATAGAGGAAAAATCCCAGTGGGGGGAGGAGGCCCTTCTCACTTAAGCTCAAGCATTTACTCGTCTTGGGGCTAAGGTGGGATCTGCTCAAGGACTACTGGTTTAGGTAAATATCTAATGGGCTCCCTGACAGGAGAGGTTCTTTTTTGAGGAGCAAGTATGCGCTTTTCTAAAATGGTCATAAGAACTGGGTTCCAAATGAATTTCTATATATATATTACCGGTGGATGGTTTTTATGCAAAAAATACAAAACGGAATTGGATTTCCCCTCATAAGGAAGGAAGGTTAGATACCTTTGACAGGGTTGTCTTTTTGGTTGAAATGGGATGGTGTTCAAACTCCCGAGATGCAGTCTAGACAGCGGGCCTGCCTCCCCTTTCTGACTGGTCTGACTCTTAGGGTCAATCTCCTCCGAAGCATGCTGCACAGCCACTCATTCGTCCTGACCAAATAGTCGAATCTATCTCTCAGCGATTCTTTTCTCCACTAAGAACCCCTTCCCAACCAGCCCGCCCGATCGATTTTGTAAGGCTAATTCAAAGGGGTGAATCTGGTCCGAAGTTGTCGGAACGAATCGTTTGCTTTATCGAAGCTTTATTAGGGGGTCTTGGTTGGCCATTTTCAACCATTACAGCAGGCGTCGACCAGCTTTGCGATACGGACAGACACAAAAAAGAACGCAGGCAGCGGAAATGCAAAAGAGAAGAGAAAAGATTCCCGACCCAGAGCATCTTATTGACTCAACCACAAATCTGTTGAATGAAGGTAGCTTGCTTACTCTCAGCCACTAGTTAAGTTAGAAGGAAATCCGTTGACTTCGTTTATGCTCTTATGCAGTAAAGAAAGCAAGTGAGGCGGGCTTCCATTCGAAGTAAGATAAGAGGATTCGATCTTGCACCATCTTCAACTCTTCTCGAGATCTGGTGTTTTTCGAGAAAAGGTCCGATCCATTAATATCATGATTGGGTCGCCCAGGCCAGATCGTCAGTGAAATATCATGATCGGGTCGACTAGGCCAGATCGTCAGTGAATAGAAGATCGAAAACGTACATAGCAGTTCCAGCTGAAATACTTGGAATAATTCTACAACTTCTACTAGGAGTAGCCTTTTTAGTGCTAGCTGAACGTAAAGTAATGGCTTTTGTGCAACGTCAAAAGGGTCCTGATGTAGTGGGATCATTCGGATTGTTTCAACCTCTAGCAGATGGTTTGAAATTGATGATAAAAGAACTTCTTTCACCAAGTAGTGCTAATTTCTCCCTTTTTAGAATGGCTCCAGTGGCTACATTTATGTTAAGTCTGGTCGCTCAGGCTGTTGTACCTTTTGATTATGGGATGGTATTGTCAGATCCGAACATAGGGCTACTTTATTTGTTTGCCATATCTTCGCTAGGTGTTTATGGAATTATTATCGCGGGTTGGTCTAGTAATTAGGGGGCGGCCGTTCGGTCGCCTATGATACTAGGACTAATAAGTCAAAAATGGGTTTGTGCCGCAGGTGTTGAACGATCTACTCTACACAGGTGTGGGCTTACAGGGCTAGGGCTCATAAACCCTTTCTTTCATTCATCAATAGGGTCCTGGTCGGTCACTTTTTCGGGCCGGGATTGATAAGTGGAAGTCATCAAAAAGAGTTCTCTTTGTACCTCAGATCAAGAGGAAAAGATACGCTGTCTTTTCACCCTTCTTCTTTGTCAACGCTACTACTAAGGACCTAAAGGAAAAGGCGCTACTTAGCCCTACATTAGATTAATAGAAGTCAGCGGCAGAGTTAGCCTACTATACCCTACTAATTGTATTGTTATTGTATAGTATAGAGCGAGTTAGCGAAGACGCTTAGGCTAATAGATAAGAGAGCGGCTGTGCGTAGCCTTCATTCTACTACGCTACGCAAAGGTTACGAAGTCACTTAGCTGTTAGGAGAGTCAAGGAAGAGGGAACGCATACCTACATAGAAGAACCGTTGTTCGTTGACTTTCTAAGGTCTAACCTTTCGCTCCCCTACTGAAAAGGAGCAAAGCTGCTTCCCACCACTGATAGACTACTTCAGATTCAATTCAAAAGATTCTATTTAGTTTCGTCGTAAGCCTTTGTCATTGTTAGTCAACTAAGTAGGGCCTGAGGCCCCCTGCGAATCCGTCAATCTCAGGAGCATGCCGCAACAAAAGGATGGTCCCCTATGCATTTCATTCTTTCCGGAAGGGAACAAAAAAAAAGTACCCCCATCATGGTGAACTTCTCCTTGTGATCGGGATGAGATAGATGCCTCCCAGCCGGGGGGCGGATCAAATCGGAGTTTCCTTTGGTAGCCACCGACCTACAGTTATCCTTAAACTTTCGTGCTTGGTGGAGAAGAAGCGAACAAAGGTACGCTCGCTTCTTGTCTTGTTCTCTACTGCGAATTGGGATCGCTCGCCAGCTAGGTCAGATTGGAGCAACCATTTATGAGAACATATGACCCTTATTCGGGGACAAGGGGTAGAAGGACCTCTCGATCTACTTACAGCTGCCCAGGAAGAAAAACGTCGTCTAGGCATTCCCTCTCCCATCTACCCTACGCCTAGGACGTTGTCTGGGCCAAGAGCCATAGTTAGCTGTTTCCATTTGCTTGTTTTCTTGTTGTTGATACCGGCCAAGACCCAGCCAGATGATGTCCGCTGGTTGGTAGTGAGAGGACTCTTAGTACCTGCATACCCAAAAGAAAGGGGGCACTGATTACATTCTTCTTCCTGATTTTCTTACTCTCCCTTAGCAGCGTGGAAGGAGTCCATCTATCTGCCTAGCTTTGGTAGATTTCCTCCAACGCAATCCATAGAAATTAAAGGAATCCCTTGGTGGATAAGTCCGACGACTCAGCTGCAGTGTAGAATTAATTGAGTTTCTCGTTTGGTGGATCTGATCTATAGGGGGAAATACATACCAAAAGGTTCGAAGAAGGAACGCGCAGAAGAGTATATAACCAACCCACCTTTATATATAACCTATTCACATTAGTTAGTGAAGCGGCTGGATGCATAAGGGAAGTGCACGTTTGTGAGACCTAAGTCGAGATGTGATAAGATAAGGAATCAATACAAGGGGAATAAGATTCGGATTACCTTGTTGATCGAATATCTCAAGGCAAGAACATTGTTTGAGATTCGAATCACTCCACAAGCAAGATCGATCATGTCTAGCTTGAATGATTCTTGTTGATCAAATATCTCAACGCAAGAACACTTGATTGCGATTCGAATCACTCCACAAGCAAGATTGATCATGTCGAGCTTGAATGATTCTACATGCAACCTAAACTACATAGAATTGCAAAGAAACTTAGCCATTGGCTAAAGAAAAGCACAAATGCTTCTTTTAATATATTTTCCAAGTCTACCTTACAAATACAACATAGATGACTTTATATAGCCTCAAAATGAAACTATTAAAGGCATTCCAAAAGTTGTAACATTCATACTTAATGACCATAATTAGCCATTATGTAAATGTAACCTAAAGTAAATAAAATGTCTTAAAATACAATAACTCTAAATTACTCTAAATTGTAACCCACCCAAAATTTATAACCATTAAACTTCATTCCTCTTAAATGGGACATGAATTGCAACCTCTTTTGATAATTTTGACAACATTTTCTTCACATCTTCATTGAAGTATATTGTATGAATGATGTCTCTTGGTTCATATCAAGATGGATAGGGAAGTTAACCTACGAGCACGGAAGAGTGTGGTACCGCAGCCCCTCTCTAAGTAAAGGTCAAGTCTCTTGAAGAGAGAATGTAAGGAAATTGAAAGAAGCGCAGAAAAGGGTCAAACGCGGTTGCTAGCATCGAAGAGAGTCGTCATAGACGAGAAAGTAGGAGTTCAGACTTGGCGAATGATCTCTTGCCACGGGAGAGGAAAGCGGTGCAGGCAAAATAACCATTCCGGTAGTTGATAGTGGAGCAAAGGCTGGATAAAAGATAGATAGGCATGTCTTATCATACAAAAGGATGTAGAAAGAGCGGGGTCGATCCCACATCTCATAGAGAGGAGGAATGGAATACCAGGAATGATAAGGGATAACTAAACAGCTCACAGGAATAGAGTAATTAATTACGCATTACTCCCATTTTTTCATAGCTTGATTTAAGAGAAAATGGGGAGTCAGGCTGAAATGGCTATATGGCTTCAAAATGCTTTTTTCAAGGTATGTTGATTGAACTCATAGGTGCTGGGTGAGGGCTTAAAGACCCTAATTTACATAGCCTTCCGTGACACAGATTTTGATTCGGGACGGGTTGATTTTCCTATCAAAAAAGAAATAGGGGATCCGGGCCTTTTTGGGGGGATAGATAAAGGGCATAACATTGGGGTCAGTCACATTTTTTCATGTCCCGGGCCTGATTTAGGGAAAGAACTTTTCCTTTGCTGGTCGGGGAAACCCATTCAAACGCAGAGATGGAGATGGCTCCACTGCGATAAAGGATGAAGGGGAATCCGTAGGCAACTGGTCGTTACTAGAAGATGAGAAAGATGCTGGCTTAATTGATTATAGATTATTAGAAGAGCGAGGTGCAAGTGCTGGCTGCTCAATAGAGGGCTGCGACCCTTCGGACTCTGACTCCACGCACGGGAGGTGCAGGAAACCCCACTGGTGAAGAAGATCCAGAAGATGCTGATCCAATAGGCATAAAATCAGGGGGAATAGCAGAACTCGTGCTCATGGAAGGTAAGAAAGAGGGACGGCGAGAACGAGAAGAAGGATCAAAACAAAGCCTTTCTGAGCCCAGGCATGCCCCTTTAAGAAACAGAAGTTTGCTGCACGAGGTGCATCTGACGTACCTGGGCAGGTATATGAGTATAGCATCAAAAATCAGTATAAGACTTTCATAATCAGGTGGCGATCCAAACAGACACAGATCTCGAGTAATATTGCCAAGCACAGAGGAAGGCGGTTGATGAGAAAGTATAATCAGGTGGAAAAGGATGGAAAAGAAAAGGCCCACAACTAACATAGGGCCACTTACCTTACTAGATAGGGGGGGACACGGTTGGCAAAGATCAATGCAAGAGACGTATCCATGATATGTGGCTATGCTTCCTTTCCTTTCTGCAACCCCATTTTAGAGGTATATGGGCAGGAGAACTCATAATCAATTCCATGAGTGGCTGGAAACTGAGAGAAAGCTGATGAGACTCCCCCATCTTAGTCCAAAACTGGAATCCGATGACAAAAGAATCCATTTGCAACCTTAGCTTTAACAAAAAAAGCCGAAAAGCACTGACCCCTATCTAGTAATAGTTAGGTTTGTGCTTAATTCATTCTTTTTTTATAACAAAATACATACATCATCCATAAACGAGCTTCAAACTAACAACCCCTATGAATTAGTTCTAAGAAAGGAAAGGAATGCGATAACCAGAGAGAGAAGGCACGGGGGGCCCCATACATCAGAATGCAAAAAAAAGGGCGGAGGGAATTGAAACAAGAAGAAGATTGGAATTCGTAGGTCTTGCCCGTGGTTGGCCAGCTGGCTGCTAAACCAAGAAGAGAATGAAGAACTAGCAAATGCAAGAGGAAGCAATTTCAGGCGTGATAGTTTCTTCAATGTAGTCGAAGGCCTAACAACCAACAATCAGACCGACCTATAGTTGCCCTTAGTTGCCAAAGATCAGGAAGCTCTTTGTTATTCAGAAGCCACAAAGAAAGAAGAGGAGAATGATGCATGCAGGTATAAATAAAGCATATATGGGTTGGCTACGGCACCCTAGAGCTATGACATTATGCATGTGTAGATCCTTACACAGAGGAAGCCGGAGTCAAGATGGGATAGCTTTGGCGATCATCACAAAGTTGTCCAACCGATCCTATTTTTTTAGAGACTGACTGACGGAACCAACATAGCATCATTGAGATGAAGAAAGAGATCTACCAATGTCTGAAATAGAGAGTGGGGTCACCGATGAAGACGACACTTTTGCCTTGGTACGGCGAGGATGAGACAAATGCTGCCGGATTGCTCGTCATATGATGGGTAGCCCCAGTGGAAATGTTAATAAAAACCCATTGAGAAGCTTGGAAGATGAATGCATAATACCAGTTCTTTGATGCGAAGCAAAACGAGAGTTGTAACGCTGTGGACATACGAGAGCCATGTCTCCAGAGAGAATCCTAAGTATACATACCTAACCAAGTCAATTATAGATGAGAAGCCAAGAAACTCTCATAGGATTGCTTCTGTTGTTGATAAGAAGACCGGTGCTTTAGGTTATGAAACTAAGGCCACTTAACTGACTTGATGATTATTTGGAATATACTTCCCTCCCATAGATCTCTTGGGAAATTGATGTCGCCATAGATCTTTGAACCGTTTCTGGGCACTGCACTTGAACCACTATTGCACGAACTAGTATTGTTGTTAGTCACACAGTTACAGTTCCTGTGAGAGTAGCGTGGCAGGGAGCACACTTGATAGGAGATAGACACAGGCGGTAGAGAAAGAAAGAAAGAGGAGGCAAGCCCCTAATTCTAAATAGAGTAGAGTGTGAGGGGGACAGAGCTTCCATTTCCAAGTACAATCCTCCGCCTCAAGGCCTTCTGTTTTTCCAGGAATCCTAGGAGCGCTACTTTCAATCAACCTCAAAGCCCTGAAAGGGATGTGAAGCCCTTCTCAATGTCTTCCACTCACCCAGCCAGGAGGGGGAATCCGTTGATTTCATCCATTCCTGATAATGTGCTGCTGGCCTACCTATTTATTCTCCTAATGCAACCCGGCGGGGCATTCCAATCCTATCTCAATATATGCTCCTCCAAGGGCTAAGGGTGGATTGAATCCAATCCCATCCAGCGCAGGTAGAGTGAACTCATCCGGTAGCGAGAGGAAGATGAAGAATGAAGCTATAGCCCCTCTTCCGCTATCTGCCTTTAAATGATAGGCAGTCTTAAACATAAACAAAGAGCCCACCAACCCTTCTTTCGAGATCTAATTCTTTCTCTTTGCACAAACGTTTCTTTTATCGGCCGATTCCACGTAGGGCTTTCTTGGAATTGGAAAGTCATCTGATCCTCTAGGAATTCACTTTCTACAGAACCTAAAAGGTGCCCCAAAATATAGAGCCAAAAGTAGGGAAGGAGTCTTATATCAATTTAGTACTCTCCTCGCTTTCTTCAACAGTAAGAGAAGGATGACTTATACCCTTCGGCCGGGGACAGGAAGCCTCTGAACCTTTATAACAGCAAATTCCATAGCAGCGGATTCTTTTTTTTCTTTCCTATTTATTCTTCCCTTCTTTTCTTTGTGATTGCGCTTGAACTAATAGAAATAGAAGCAGGGGCCTATCGCTTTCTTTTCTCTTTCTCTTCCTGTAGATGCTAGGCGCTCTCAAGAGCTCTTATAGAGTAATATGAATGTGCAGCTCCTGAGAAAGAATAGGAAAGACTTGGTTGGTATAGAATCTGTGCCTTCGTTCCGGAGTTCCTTAGGAAGGGAGTAGGGGAACCGTTCCTTCCGTTCAGGAATGCCTTGCCTTAACCTGAAAAATGTAGTAACACATGGCTTGAATATTTAAAGAAATACTCAGTAAGTGACCCCACTATTGGGGTTAAATGCAACAATCACATGCAATGAAATGATGGGACCTATCTTTCGTTTCCCCTATGGTGCTGTCCTAACGGGTAATTTTGGACGTGTACCATATACTCTACACACAGCCCATACATGCGAGTATGGGCTCACGAACTAGTTCGCACACCGCTGGGCCACTTTCCTTATCCGGTGGGTATACTCTGAGAGCCCCTTATGCCGGAACCCAATAGAACTAGTAACCGTCACAGCAGCGCTATGCAAAGCATAACAATCGTTGTCCAGCTATTGGATGTACGCGTCCGTACTCTCGTGATGGGTTAGGGGTATCTCCCCAGATGCATGAACACACATAATGCATGAGGTCCCCATTACTTCTACATTTTCATTATCCTTTAATACAACCCCGCTAGCATTATGTACATATCATATCATTTTTCATATCGTTTCAGATATCGTTCATCATTCATATCATATCGTAATTTTTCTCAAACTATATGCCAGTCTATTTTATGTGTTTCATACGTTCGTGAAAAGTTGGATTGGCTGCTATGTGTAATGCTCCTTGATTATTACAATACAATAATGCTTGTTCGGACAGTGGAACTTTCAAGTCTTGAAGAATGTATCTTAACCAATTTAACTCCAAACAAGTATTTGTCATAGCTCGATACTCGGCTTATGTTGATGATTTGGATAAATTAATTTATATTTTTAGACTTCCAAGGAATAACTGAATTTCCAAGGAAAATGCAGAACCCATAATTGATCGTCTGGAAGTTCGACAACCACCCCCGTCTAAATCGCAATATGCTTGTAATCTTAAGTTGTTTTCAGATGGTAGTGGAAGTCCTTGACCAGGAGTACCTTTGATGTATCTCAGAACTCGAAAAACTGCCTCCCAATGTGGTTTTCTTGGTTCATGCAAAAATTGACTAAGCATACGAATTGAATACAGTATGTCAGGCCTAGTAACAGATAAATATATTAATCTGTCAATCAACCGTCTGTATTTACTTGGATCATTCAACTTCTCTCCTTCTGTTAGAGAAAGTTTTAGATTTTGCTCCATAGGAAATCTTTCTAGACATGCTCTTGTAAGACATGTGTCTTGAAAAATGTCTGGAGCATACTTCTTCTGAGAGAGAAAAATTTCTTTTCTAGACCTAGAAAATTCAATGCCTTGAAAATATTTCGAATTCCCTAAATCTTTGATAAGAAATTTCTCGAGTAAACTAGTCTTGAGATGTTGAATTTCTTTGAGATCATTGCCTATCAACAGAATATCATCAACATAGATGAGAGTTGCGGCGAAAGAAGTACCTTTACTCTTAATAAATAAAGAGTAGTCTTTTTTGGACTGAGTGTAGCCTACATTTTGTGTATTGGTTAGAGAATATGGAGAACCAATTGCGAGAAGCCATTTTTAAACCATAAAGAGATTTATGGAGCCGACATACTGTATTCTCCCCCTGTCGACGAATACCTGGTGGTAAAGACATATAAGACTTCCTCATCTAGATTACAATGGAGAAAGGCATTTTGAACATCCAACTGATGAGTGAACCATTTTCGAGCAGCGGCAATAATGAGTAGGCAACGAGGTGTAGTAAGTTTCGCTGTAGGAGAAAACGTCTCTTTGTAATCAACACCTTCAACTTGAGTGTATCCCTTTGCTACCAATTGAGCTTTATAACGTTTAGTAGAACTATCAAAGTTGTGTTTAATCTTGTATACCCAATGACAGCCAATAGCTTTATGACCAGGTGGTAGAGGAACGAGAGACCAAGTATGATTACGTTCCAAAGCTGCAATTTCATCATTCATACCCTGCTGCCGTAATGGGTTGCCAACTACCTCATCATAGGTTTTAGGTTCTGTCTGGGCTGTAATAAGAGTTAGAAAAGCACATTGAGTAGGTGAAAAACGAGAGAATGAAAGGTAATCATGAAGGGGGTACCTGGTGCCAGTGTAGGGACTTGAGCTAGAGGTTAAATGATTGGCTCCAGAAGACATCTCATTATCATTATAACAAGCTGGAGGCTGTTTGGTACGAGTAGAACGTTGGAGTGGAATTGATGTATCAGGTGGGATAAGATTAGAATTAGTGGGTGAATCTGGAGAAGGAATAGAAGGCGGAGGGTCGACGAAGTAGTAGGTGAAGGAATAAAAAGTGGGGGAGGACTTGAATGGATGTTTGAGTAGGAAGAATCATGAAGTGGTAAAATGGGAGTTGAAGGAGCTAAGGTCAAAGTTTGTGAAGCTGGTGAAAAGGGAAAATCATCGTCACAAAATTTAACATCACGACTGATAAATTTTTTTTAGATTGCATGTCATACAACTTGTAACCTTTGTGACCACAAGGATATCCTACGAAAACAAGGAATTGCCCGAGGTTCAAATTTTTGCTTAGGGTTTACTACAGTTGCATAACACATACAACCAAAAACTTTAAGATGGTGAAATGTAGGTGATCATTTGTAGAGTGCTTCAAAGGGTGTCTTTTTAGATAACAATGGTGATGGTGTTCTATTTATAAGATAAACAGTAGTTAAAATGGTGTTCTATGTAGAGTGCTTAAAATATACTCTACCGAACTTTAACTCGGCCTGATATTTATTATGCAGTTGGGGTTATGAGTCGGTACATGCAAAGTCCAAAGAAGTCTCATTTGGATGCAACTCGACGGATCTTGAGATATGTCAAAGGTACAATCAACTATGGTCTTTTGTACAAAAGAAGCAAAGACTACAAGCTAGTTGGATACTGTGATGCTGACTATGCAGGAGACCACGATACTTGGAGGTCAACCACTAGGTATTTGTTCAAGTTTGGTTTTGGAACAATTTCTTGGTGTAGCAAGAGACAACCAACAGTATCATTATCAACTATAGAAGCAAAGTATAGAGCAGCGGCTGGAGCAGCTCAGGAAAGTACATGGTTGAAACTCTTGATGGAAGATTTGCACCAGAAATTTGAGTATCCAATATCACTTCATTGCAACAACCAATCTGCGATTCGCCTAGCAGAAAATTGCTAGAACAAAGCATGTGGAGGTGTAGTACCATTTCATTCGAGAGAAGGTCCTAAAGTAAGAAATCGAGATGTAGCAGATCAAGACAGATGACCAAGTGGCAGACTTGTTTACAAAAGAGTCAAATACAGGCAAACATGAGAGTTTTCTCTGTCAGCTTAACATGGTGCGACGATTGAGGACTAGTGCTGAGGGGGAGTATTAAAATATCATCACTAGCCCAATAGAGTCAAGCTCAATAATTGTACCATTGTATATTTATTTTAGTAGAGATTTTAGGAAATATAATAGATGTTTTAGGAAAGAGGTCTCGATATTTTAGGAAAAAGATTTACATTTGTTAGGTCTAGATTGTGTAGGGTATAGGATAAATACCCATCGACCCTACCTAGTTTTTCATCCCAAGAAATTCCAAGCATTATAAAGTAGTAGTATTCTACAAAGTGTCTTGTATTCTCTTCTCGATTGGTCTTAATAAAGAGTGCAAGTGTTTCCCACAGAGAGTTGGGTTCAACATGCAGTACGCTTCCAATTCATCGTAGAGTGCTTTGAGCTTGGTGAAATATGCTGACAGTGCCATGGTTCCCTATGACATCATTGTTATCGACATTTGTATCTGAAATATTGCTGGAGCATTCTTTTATGAGAATTGATCGTGAAGATCAACCCACACTTGATGAGCTGTCTTGGCGTGAATAATTCTATTAGCGATATCTGCTTCAATTGAATGAATTAACCAAGATATTATCATACTGTTGAACTGATTCTAGAGTTCAAATTCGGTTGAATTTGCATCTTGAGACGGTTCTTCAATAGTGCATCAATGAAACCGATTTTTTTTTGGCAATAAGAGCATGCATAACTAATTTACACCAGGATTGATAATTTGTTCCATTTAATTTGATTAGAACAAGTGAATATAATGACTGATTAGTGTGATGATTATAATAATGATGTACTAAGTCAACATCCGAAATTTCGAAGCTCGATTTGGCTGATTCCGCCATAAAGAAAATTATGATATCTAATAACACCAAGATCGGTTCTTTGATACAATGTTAAGAATGAGAAATAGAATTGGGATCGAAAAAGCAATCTTCATTAATATTCACAACGTTTAAATAGGATAAAGCTACAAACTAATACCTAAAAATAAGGAAAAAATACAAACTAACTAAATCATGAGAATAAAATAAAATATACTATTAATCAAATCATAAAGGAAAAAAATATTAACGAATTACGAATATCTAAGATATATTCCACAACTAATTATTATAATATATTCTCCAAATATTATATCTTAACAAGTTCTTATCATGATATTTCCTAACGATCTTGGTTATCTTTTAAGGGCTTTAGTACTATGGTTTTGGTTCTTGGTTCTTGATCCATGTTCTTGTCCATGATCTTTCTTTCGTCCTTGGTACTTTCTAAGTTCTTATTCGGTTCTTGGTTCTTTCTCCAACACTCTGTCCTGAAGATTTACGGAATTAGACATGAACTTGATATCCTGTGTCCAAGGCTTCATGCGTTCCAAGCGACATAGTCTTAACCCACACCCCCGGGCTTGCCCTTCGACGAGCTCTGAAAACCTATCTCCAAAGCTTCATGCATTTCAAGTAATATAGTCTGAAAACCTACATCCAAGGAAGGCTTCTTACGTAACAAACGATGTATTCTAATTCTGCATCAAGGGCTTGCCCTAGGATACAGTTTGAATACCTATGCCCAAGGCTTCATGCGTTCCAAGCAGCGTAGTCTGAATACCTACGCTCAAAGCTACATGCATTCCAAGAAGCGTAGTTTGAAATCCTACACCCAGCGTATTCTAAGCGGCTTCATGTGTTCCAAGAAGCATAGTCTGAATACCTACGCTCAAGGCTTCATGCGTTCCAAGAAGCGTAGTCTAACCGGAATAGTGGGGGTCACATACCGAGTATTTCTTTTAATACTCAAGTCATGTGCTACTGCTATTTTAGGTAATGGTAAGGCACCTCTGTACCACTAACGACTACATAGCCATTCGAGACCATGAAACGTGGAAAGGGTAGTTGAATTTAGTTTCTTAGAGTTAGATTAGAATAGAGTGTTTTTAATTATAATGTTAATTTATTTCATTTAATATTTTGTTGCGTCGTTTTAAAGATATTTTCGAACACGTAGCTCTATTGTAGTGTTTTAAGATGAAATCTATATTTTATGATGAAGTTAAGTTATGATTATGATAGTGACTCTAGGTAAGCAGAAATCTAGGGTCGTGTATTCTTGTTTGAACGGAAGGATATGCTCCTTGTATTAGAAATTTATGTAAGATCAGTACAAATTAAGTTACAAAGTCATGGAATAAGAGGTAAAAAAATTTAAACTTTCCACTCATTTTTTAAACTAAAAAAAATTAAAAAATAATAACCCAGACTATATGAGGTTGTATAAACCATTAAGCATTAAATAATTCAAGGCTTTTGAACTTAAAGTATTAAACTTCTAATTTAACATTCAAACTATAATTATATTTTTATAAATCGCCATAGAAGTTGAATATCGATAATGACTTTTTCCTGATGTATATTATACTTTAAAAGCTATCAATTATATAAATATATATATATAAATAAAGGTGGTGCCGTTGAAAATTTTGCATCATGCAACAACCTTATTACCTAAACATACATTCATAATGCATAATTAATTAAACACGCAAAAGTGGATTGGTTTTGGCATTTTAAAACAAACAATTAACTAAATTATTACATTAATAATTAAAAATAACTTGAACCGCTCCCGAGGATCACGAATGGGCGAACCAACCCTTAAAAACGTTGAACCGAATCCCAAGGCAGAAAAAAAACACCCGAACCGCCTCTTCCATCTTCTTCTTCGGTTCAGCTTGCTATCTCTTCCATTTTTGATCAATTACAACCTAAAATGGACTCTAATGACTCCATAAAAATTACAAACCTTTCTTCATTCATTAAAGCCCATACACATTAGACTTATTACAATAATTGTATCAAATGGAAGCATAAAAAAATGCCAAAACCGAAACCATTCACTTTAGCAACCACAAAATTTCATTAATGAAATGGTACCCACCATGATCAAATTAATGTAAATAAAGTGCCTAAAACTTGCTTTGATACCAATTGATGGTGTTAATATAACACATGCGGAAGCAATTTGGATCTTAGGCACTTTTAGAACATCAATTATAGTAAATAACTAGCATGTTCATAAGTATTAAAACTTAATGAGTTTGAATACTAACCTTTTGTAGTTCAAATTCCTTTTTCCTCACGAACCGGTTTCGAAACACCACTAGTGTCTTCTCCACTATCCTCCGGCCTTAGAACGGGATTGTGGAATCCGGTGAGTGACTAAATTTGGGAGGGATTTTGTATATATGAAAAGAGTGTTTGTGAGAGGTTTTTCTCAAGGTTTTTCACTCAGGAAGACCTTTCATGTACCATGATCACTCTATTTATAGAGTTATGTTTGCATGTTCATGCAAATTTGAGATCACCAAATTTTGACACTCAAAATTTCACTCAAAGGTTTAGGATTATGTGGCAAGCATGCAAGTTTGAGTTCACCAAATTTTGACTCTCAAAATTCCACTAAAATTTGTGAGGTTTATTTGGCGAGTGTGCAAGTTTGGTTAAACCAAATTTTGACACCTCAAAATTCCACTAACATGGATTTTTCCAGAAAGTCAAGTTGACTTTCTTCATTTTAATTCAACAATTAATGTGAATAATTAATTTCAAATTAAAGTAATATTAAATATTAATGTAACGCCCCCAATTTTCTAAACCTAATTAGTGACGTCACCCATGCATACATAGTTCATTACGCGGAAGCTTATCATAAATGACCTTGGAAACAAAACGAAGTCTTCCATAAAAATTCATAAAATCCAAAACAACCTATCATCAAATAAATAAACCTTTAATAACCGAATTAAAAAATAAATCTAAATAAAGCAATACTCAATGCAATAGCTTAAAACAATCCAATAAAAGTAAACTCCTAGAAATATCTCATCTCCAACTTCCATGCTGTCCTCAGCTCCGCCGTCAACCGTACATTGGTGCCTTGCCTTTACCTGAAAAATGTAGGTAGCACATGGCTTGAGTATTTTATGAAATACTCAGTAAGTCACCCCACTGTTGGGGTTAGGAATGCAAACACATGCAACATATGAGCGAGACCTAACTTTTCATAAACTTTTCATAGCCTTGCGCGCTTTTCTATTCCGGGTTGGGTTGGATGTGTGGTACTCCTTCACACATGGCCCATGTACGTGTACATTGACCCACCAGGCGGGCTCATATACGTACCCCCTAGGCCTAGCTTGGTCGGGCATAACGTATTACACGTCGCCGGACATCACAGTACAGAAAAAGGCCCGCATGATATCATGGCGAACATAAATATCGTATTTCATTCTTTCGTAACATAAAGGGGAAGAATCCCGATGCACGTGACATACATATATGCATGAGGTCCCTTAACGTATCTAACATGGCATGACATAAGCAATACTAACATCGCATATACGTTTCTTACATTACATGGCATCTCACATGACCTACATTACATGGCATACTACATAACGTGAAAGTACATTCTTGTTGCATACCCATCTCATGACATGACTCGATGATTCTACGTGTATCTATAACATCGATCAACATATTCATTGCATATAATACTAATATCTCATTCATAACTTCACATAACATAAACAGTCAGCAGTCAACACAATGCGTACATCACATAAACATACACAATCTACAGTCAACACAATCTATACATCACATAATCATATCACATAAATATGGTGCATGCAGGGGTCACAGGGCACGCACCATCATACAACACGTAGTAAGCTAACTCCAACAGTAAGGTCACTTACCTCGACGGTCTTGGTTGAAGTCACTCACAACGAGCTAATCCCAGTGGTTAAATATGTCCTATGATAACCACATAAAAATTTAGAACCTTTCATAAGGTACCCTAGCTAAACCTCATGCTATTTATCAAAATAAACCCCCGACCTAATCTGTCTTTAATGTTTAGGAGCCATACTGACCTCGGATGGTAAAACTAAGGGCAGAAACGGCTTTGGAAGGCCAAAAACCTTGGAATAGATATATTATAGTGATACCTTGCCGCTAAGCCTAGTTGCCGAGCCGGCCAACTAAGCCGCCAAGTCGAGCTGCGGGAATTGACGGAACCGAGCCGATTTCGTACAAGTGCGAGTCGACTCGCACTGTGTACACGTGTGAAGCTGCCGGAGCTGCTGGGTGTGCGTCAGTGACTCGACCCTATTCCAAAAACCTTGCCTTTCTTACCCGACAAGGACGAAACTCTAGTTTCCACCTCCCCGATTCTGGCGACGCGCTGACAATCCCACAACGTCCTCAACACCGATTTCTGACGGTCAACCTTCTTTGACACAATGTTTCCAACATCAATGCCTTACTTCTACTCGATTCTTCCTCTGAAGAGCAACCCCAACGTTCCGGAGGAAAGTTTGGAGAGATAATCGTTTTCAAGGGAGGTAAAAGGTTGGGTATGGGAATATAAAAATAATATGAAGACATTTGCATTCTAGGGTTTTAGGATAAGGAAACTCATAAAAACAGGAATATGAAAGGTCTTTATGACTTTCCCTTTAAGCGAGTAACTTCCTTGTTAGAAATCACACCCTTTTCCAGCGGAAATAAATGCTAGCATAATATCTTGTCATTTATAGAAATAAAAATAAAATATTAACCAAATAAGGCAAAAAAAAAAAAAATGAAAAATCTAAATCGTTACAATTAATTAAACTATTTAATTAATATTTAATACTAATTCAAATGTCAATCCCAATCTAGGACACTCCACTATAGGCTAGTAGTTGCACTCCCCTCACTATAGATATATTTCTGTCCATTTGATATAACCATGATTAGTAAGTCGATCCTTCACAGGTTGTTCGTAACTAGAGCTGGGTCAATTTACCGTTTTACCCCTGAAGTTACTTCTTGTTTCTTATGTCTCACTGATTCTCTAATGAACAATTGGTTTGTGGTCCAACCAGTAAACCGAATCCCTCTCAGGCCAATGAGAGGGTGGGGCTCCTTGTTCAAGACCTGGAGTCAATGCTTAAGGGAACTACCTCTCTTCTATCCCTAAAAGTGGGTAGGAGCGAATTCCATCTTGCACCCCACGTCCCTAGCTATTCACCCAGTCTTACCCCTGAAATGGGAGGCCTATTGAGTCAGCAAACTCGAGCCACTCTCACCTATGCAAATCTAAGGATAATTCCGAATAAACAGGAGTTCATGGTTAGCTCAGGATTAAGATCGAGTTACCTAGGTCATCGAATGAAAAGAAAATCAGTCTCAACAGTAAACGACATTATAAAGTGAGAGTGGTTTTCTTCATGGTCCGATCTTATGCAATACTCATTGCATAGGACGCCCCCACTCACATGTCTCCACATGTACAATTTAGTGATCACATTATCTATATCATATACAAAAGTGGGTCGCATCCATAGTGTCTCCAGAATAACGTACTCAGCCTTATCCTTATACTATAGATCATTTTGACTATATACTTGAACTTGATCTACTCTTATGTCTCTACATATAGTTCAAGTAATCATACTATAGCAGAGTGTTCTTAATTTATTGGATTTAGATTAATAATCGTAAAGTTCACTTTATTCAATAACAATCTTTACTGAATAAACAACAATAATATAATATGTTTTTGTTTACAAACTATGAGTTTTAGGACATAAAACCCAACAGGCAGGAGGTAGCTTGCGGATGAGATAGATCGAGAGTAGCAACATTGTTGAAAAAATAAAAAGAAAACCCAAAAGTGGAAGGCTAAAGCTCAAAGTATTGGACCCGGCTCGGTTCGGGTTGGCCCGAATCTTTTCTTCTTTGAGCCCAAAAACCAAACCAAACCAATTTGTTTCCAGAAAAAACAACCACCCAACTCAATATTCTATGTAACCCAACTTTGAGTTAGGTTGGTTGGATTTTTCAAGTTTTTCGAGTTTTTAGGTTTTCTATACAACCTTAATCAATATGTTTAAGTCAATCTAGATGTACTAATAAGATGATAATTGATATCTTATCTCAACTTGGAATTTTTTTTTTCTATTCCAAGTAACATAAATGAAAGCAAAGGACACCGTTTTAGGAGCATGGTAAACTGCAAAGAATACAACTGAAATCATCAAGGACTTCATTGATAACAGAAAAGAACAACATTCAATAACAAAAGAGAAAAGTATGTCATGGGTTTGCATATTTTGGCCATGGAGCACTTGTTTTGGAAGTGAAATACAAGAACAATTTGTAGTACAAAAGAGTGTTTCTCCAAAAATGAAAGATTGTAATTTGTAGTATAATTTGTTGATGTTGTCATTAATAAACTTGACTTAGCAAGAAAAGAGTTATTAAAGTAATGTTAGAATTTGTTTAGAAGTTATTGGCTTGAATTGATTTAGGAAAATTGTTAGTCTTAAATGAGTAAGAATTATTAGTAGTTGTGCTTTCTCCCCTCTAAATACTCATGAGATGCATGCTATTTTAAAAAGAACAAGGAGAACTGAAAAACTAAGTGCTTAAGGTTGTTCCTCTATTCAAAAGCTCTCTCAACCCTCAAGTTGTTTGTTTTGCTTCTTTTATTTGTTTCGACATATTTTTATCGTGGGCCATTTCCAATATTTAGTATCATAGCTAGGATGCTCACAAATGCTGTCATCATACAAAGTTGCCGGAAGGGAGGGGAGTGTAACGCTCCAGTACTTGTTACTCACAAAAAGTAACTATGCAGCATGGTCGATAAAGATGCGTGTTAACTTCCAGACCCAGGGCATGTGAGACGCCATCAAGCAAGGTGAGGACGTTGAGAAGCGTAAAGAAAGGATGACTCTTGCTGTCATCTACCAAGCAGTCCTGGAGGACGTCCTTCTCATGTTGGCAGAGAAGGACTCGACAAATGCAGCATGGGAGATGCTACAAATAATGCATGTGGGCGTGGAACGTGTCAAGGAAGCAAAGGTGCAGACCTTGAAGAGTGAGTTCAAGGCTATACGCATGAAGCACGATGAATCAATAGACTGTTGGATTTTATGTCTTAAAACTCATAGTTTGTAAACAAAAAGATATTCTATTTTCAATAAAGTTATTATTAATGTTTATTCAGTAAAGATTGTTATTGAATAAAGTGAATTTTACGATTATTAATCTAAATCCAATAAACTAAGAACACTCTAACTATAATATGATTACTTGAACTATATGTATAGCATAAGAGTGGATCTAGTTCAAGTATATAATCAAAATGATAGAAGTATAGGTAAATCAAAATGATCTAGTACACCGATGAGGCTGAGTCTCTTGTCCTGTGGACACTGTAAAGCCCAAAAATAAATAAAAAATTCAACAAATAAAAATAATTATAAAAAATTAGTTAAAATAATAATAATAAATAAGTAAACAAAAAAACAACATTTCCCCATTTCTCCCCACTAACCTCTGATCCCTCCCCACAATTATCTCTCCTCCATCCATCCTTACGCCTCTAGTAACAATTATTGCAAAAATAAATGGAAAAACAATAATCGAGAAGAAAAAAGATTGTGAAGATAGATCTGATCAATAAGGTATATATTAAATCTTCATTTTCTTTTATCCTATTTTTTTTAGAAATCACAACAAATTATAGTTAGATCTTAATTGAATTATTACAATGGTCTAGCTTTGAGTTAGAAACTAAATTTCAATTATTTATACAATTCTAGTAAATCGTGAGATTAGTTATATTAGATTAAATTTTTATCAGTAGTCAAATGAATAGATTAAACATAGAATGACCAAATTTCAATCATTTATACGATTCTAGTAAATCACGTCAGATTAGTTATATTAGATTAAATTTTTATCAGTAGCCAAATGAATATATTAAAGATAGAATAGCCAAGAAAACTTCTGAACAGGAAACACTGAGATAAGGAAAGATTTGGAAAGTCCATTGGAAATTTGGAATACATGGATTAAAAGGCAACAGATAAAAAAAAATTAGGGAATTAAGAACCACAAACAAAATATGGAGGGAAAGGTAAATACAGAGGGTAAATACATACAGTAGTAAAGCCGAGAATAACTTGAAATAGCTGTATCTACTCTCTTATACAACAGTAACTATGAAAAATAAGATTTTTAATAAAAATATAATTATAGATATATAACATTTCAAGACTTCTAACAATGGACCAATGTAAATTAGAGAAATAATGTTGTAGAGTTCAAACCTGAAACTAATGTCATGGGCTCATATAGGTTGACCCGAATTTCAAAGGACGGAATTGAACTTTCATTAAAGATATATTCGTGACAACGACTTAAGCTAGCCAGGTAAGTGACCTTACTATCGGCATGGTTATATTTGCTGTTGACACGTGCCCCGTGGTTCTGCACGTGTCATATATATTGATATGTGTGAATTGTCTGTGAATCGATATGCTTCTTATTTGTTATGTATATGTTATAATATGTGAATTGTTTGATAATAATTACGGTACGACTCATTCAATGATATGTTTGAGATAGGATACGAGAAGGATGCACAAAAAGAAATGTAAAGATAGGAGTAAAATACGTTCATAAAACGTTAAGGTTAGGTTACATTCCAGAGTGATGTGGATAAGAGAGATTGATGGAAGAATACGGTTAGACTACAGGTAGAAAGGGATAGGGTGATAGATTGATAGAACGATAGCGTTAGGATTGATAGAACGATAGCGTTAGGTTAAGCCCTTGTGATGAGATGACAAAGGTACGTTCACATAATGATAGGTATAAGAACGTTAAGGCTATGATAAGTTAGAGAATTATATGACTATGAAGTGTTTACATTATTACTTGTTTATGATAAGATATGCAACGACCCAAAATTTTCTACTTAATTTAAGGTCGCTACTCTATACGTACCATAAACATTGAATGCGGAAGACTTCATTTCAATTTCATAAAACATAACCTTTAACTTAAAACACAGCCATGGACTTACGTGTTTCGAAAACATCTTTAAAACGACACAACAAAAGACTCGAAATAAAATAAATAAGTGTTTAATTTTAAAACATCCTATTCTATCGTAAGTCTAAGAAAATAAATGTCACTATCCTATGCATGTGCCATGATCTCGAGTTGTGATGCCGTCATCAGCCGTACAGGAATGCCTTACCTTAACCTGAAAAATGTAGTAGCACATGACTTGAGTATTTAAAGAAATACTCAGTAAGTGACCCCACTATTGGGGTTAAATGCAACAATCACATGCAATGAAATGATGGGACCTATCTTTCGTTTCGTTTCGTCTCGTTTCATTTCGTTTCTTTTCGTTTCGTTTCGTTTTCCCTACGGTGTAATCCTAACAGGTAATCGTGGACGTGTACCATATACTCTACACGCAGCCCATAGGTGCGAGTATGGACTCACCAGCTACTTCACACACCGCTGGGCCACTGTCCTTAGTCGGTGGACATGCTCTAGGAGCCCTTATACCGGGACCTATTAAAACTAGAACTGTCACGGCAGCGCTATGCAAAGCATAACGATCGTTGTCTTGCTATTGTATGTACGCGTCCGTACCCTCATGATGGGATCGGGGTATGAGCACACAATATGCATGAGGTCCCACTAGTCCTTCAGTTATCATTAATGAACATAACCCCCTGTCACGTTTTCATGTTTACATGTCATTCCCATTCTCATTTCTATACATATCATACATATTCCTAATGGGGTTATGTTTCATGCAATTTACCGTACTTCATGTCATACAATTCACGTAGTTACATTCAAATATTCATACAAACAAGCCATAATCGTTCAAGGACCACTCATCGTTACATGCATTACACATCACATCAGACTAAAAGCATACATTCACGTTCACATAACTACGTACTTAAGCACAATAATCTAGCATACAATGCATCATATCATAAACAAGTCATAACGTAAACACTTCATAGTCATATCGTTCTCTAACTTACCATAGCCTTAACATTCTTATACCTATCACGGACATATCATTACGTAACGTACCTTAGTCATATCATCACCAGAACATATCCTAATGCCATCGTTCTATCAATCTATCACAAACCTATCCCTTTCTACCCATAACCTAACCGTATTCTTTTATCAATCTCTCCTATTCATAGCACTCTGGTATGTAACCTAACCTTAACGTTTCATGAACGTATCTTACTCCTATCGTTACGTTTTGTTTTGTGCATCCTTCTCGTATCCTATCTGAAACATCTCCTAGAGCACATCGTACCATAATTATTATCATACAATCCACATATTATAACATAACATAACTTATGACATGTGCAGAACCACAGGGCACGTGTCAACATCAAATATAACTATGCTGATAGTAAGGTCACTTACCTAGCTTGCTTAAGTCATTGTCACAAATATATCTTTAATGAAAGTGCGATTCCGTCCTTTGAAATCTGAGTAAACCTATATGAGCTCATGACATCAGTTTCAAGTTTTAACTCTATAAAATTATTTCCCTAAAATTCTGATCTTTTGTGTTAGACAAAATTTAAAGAAGCTCACTGTCCTTTGATAAAAATTGTTATGTTTTCTATTAGACACAATTGAAAGGAGGTCACTGTCGTCTCATATTTCCTTTTATTGTTAAATACTGTTTAACAAATCTTTCCTCAATCTCCCTCCCTCCCTCTCATCTTTTTCATTCTCTAAACAGGTTTTTCAATTGTGTAAACAGATATTATTGGCTAATTTTAATACAGGCTACGATCTTTTAGTTTATAGATTTGTCACCTAAAATTTTATTGAATTTAACTTATAACTTATTTCGTATAATTAAAATGCTAAAAAAAATCTAATAATTGTATATGAGATCTGATTATTACAAATGGTTAAGATAGGAAAGAAGATTTTATTCTAAATTAATTTCTTATAACCATAACTATAAAGGAAAAGGAAATCAGAGATAGGATTTTACCTTAATAACTGGACAAAAATCTCTAAATCTGCAATCTATTGAAAGCCATTCTACTTCTTGTCAGATCTTAACATTGTTGTTTTTATGTTTTTTTTTTTGGCAGGTGGGATGGGTTGAGGAGAGATAGTTGTGGGAAGGGAGGAGGAGGTTAGTGGAGAGAGGTGGGGAATGATTTTTTTTTAATTATAATTTTAATTAATTAATTAATTTATTATTATTATTATTTTAACTATTATTTTTTATAAAGTTTTTTTTTTTGTTTATTTCTTTATTTATTTTTCGGCTATTACATGATACATTGTAATGCAATATGTCATGGTATGATGTGTATATGATGAAATGCTATGTTAAAAGCATAGAACGTTATGTTAGGTCTCTTAAATTGTGTGTATACAGCATGATATGAATGACATGAAATTACGATAAATGACATGAAATATGACCCCGTTAGAATTATGCATGATTTGAGAATTGAAGAATGAGAAATGATATTATATGAATGATGAACGATATCTGAAACAATATGAAAAATGATACGATATGTACTTAATGCTTGCGGGGTTGTATTAAAGGATAATGAAATTGTAGAAGTAGTGGGGACCTCATGCATTATGTGTGTTCATGCATCTGGGGGGATACCCCTATCCCATCACGAGGGTACGGACGCGTACATCCAATGGCAGGACAATGATCGTTATGCTTTGCATAGCGCTGCCGTGACGGCTACTAGTTCTAACGGGTCTCGGCATAAGGGGCTCCCAGAGTATGCCCACCCGATAAGGAAAGTGGCCCAGCGGTGTGCGAAGTAGCCGGTTAGCCCATACTCGCACGTATGGGCTGTGTGTAGAGTATATGGTACACGTCCACGATTACCCGTTAGGACAGCACCGTAGGAAAAACGAAACAAAACGAAAGATAGATCCCATCATTTCATTGCATGTGATTGTTGCATAACCCCGATAGGGGGTCACTTACTGAGTATTCTAGAAATACTCAAGCCTCGTGCTACAACATTTTTCAGGTAAGGAAAAGCATTCCTGTACGGCTGACGACGGCATCGCAACTCGAGACCATTACACATGCATAGGGTAGTGATATTTATTTTCTTAGACTTAGGCTAGACTAGGATGCTTTTAACTTAAACTCTTATTCATTTTGTTTAGTCTTTTGTTGTGTCGTTTTAAAGATGTTTTCGAAACATGCAAGTCCATGACTGTGTTTTAAGATAAAAGTTATGTTTTATGGAATTTAAATGAAGTCTTCCGCATTCAATGTTTATGGTACGTATACAGTAGCGACCTTAAATTAAGTATAAAATCACTCTCACTTTATAATGTCGTTTTCTGTTGAGACTGATTTTTTCATTTGATGACCTAGGTAACTCGATCCTATCTTGAGCTAACCATGAACTCCTGTTTATTTGGAATTATTCTTAGATTTACATGGGTGAGAGTGGCTCGAGTTCGTCGACTCAAGAAGCCTCCCATTTCAGGGGGTAGGACTGGGTGAATAGATGGGGACATAGGGTGCAAGATGGAATTCACTCCTACCCACTTTTAGGGAGAGTAGAGAGGTTGTTCCCTTAAATACTGACTACAAGTCTTGAACAAGGGGTCCCACCCTCTCATTGGCTTGAGAGAGATTCGGTTTACTGGTTCGACCACAAACCAATTGTTCGTTAGAGGATCAGTGGGACATAAGGAACAAAAAGTAACTTCAGGGGTAAAAGGGTGCATTGACCCACCTCGAGTTACGAACAACCTGTGAAGGATCGACTTACTAATCATGGTTATATCAAATGAACAGAAATATATCTAGAGTGAGGGGAGTACAACTACTAGGCTTGTAACGGATCTGAAAAAAAATGATGGTCGTCGGCAAAGCCGAAAACTCCGACGACTCACACACGACCCACAAAGGGCGGCCGAGGGCTGGGATGCCACAAATCGCGTCCCCGACCTTCAGCCACCCTAAAAGAACCTGCAAAGAAACGAAAACAGTGGGGAAAAAGGAGAGAGAATAGAAAATCGACAGAACTCCGGCGAAGCCAAACCGTACGAATCGACGTTGAAAACCCCCATTTCACATCACAAAAGTAATCCCAGAACCCTTTACACACATCAGGAGTAGGTTTTAGACAAATTCCGTACGCTGAACACCGTCGGCAAGGAAGACAGAACGGCAGACTTCCGAGCTTCTCCAGATCCGAGAGTGCGAGGCCCTTACCAAAGAAATCTGTACAAAAAACGGGGTTAGGGTGAAGGATAAGCTCGGGAACGGGGGAAAAAAGGGGAAAAAGGACGTCGGGATGACGTTGTAGAGGAGAGAGAGAGATCACCGAAAAATCGCGAAGGCAGTCGGACGAGGAGAATGAAGTTTGACCTGAGATCCAGATCCGGAAACCCAAACCGAACCCCATCCCTTCGGTCAGCCCAGAACCCACGTTAGTCGCAGCCCAAACATCCGGCCTTCACCCGCGAGCCGGCCCATCACCCCACGGCCCGTCACCCGCGTTCAGCCCGAGACCCGCGAGTGACCCGTTAACCAGCACCTCGACCTGAGACGCCTGCACACGCGTCGTTCTCTGATTGTGCCACGTGTCACGTCTGCAGCGCGGCTCCTCTCAGCTCAGGCAGCTACATCGGCTCGGCGGCGGCTCCCCGGCTCCGGTGGCTTATTCGGCTCGAAAAACCTGTTTCCAGCCCGTTTGACACCGTTTCGACCCTCCCAGACCTGGTTTCGACCCTGTTTAAGGTAAAAGGGAACATTTTAAGGTCGTATTTCACAAATTCCAGTTGGGAATTTATTATTATTTGTGGAATACTAACGGAAGTGACTCATGAACCAATAGGAACCAACCACCAACGGAAGCGTAGAACGTCCACGAGGAGCTAGGAGCTTACGTTATATTCTAGGGAGTACTTCGGCTAAGGCCTACCAAGTAAGTGGCTCACCCATTGTAGGTTACGCATTAAGTGCTGTATGTTGGCAGGTGCCCGTGGTTATGCACGTGCCATTAAATTGTATGCTAGCTTAATGTGCTTAAGTATGAAATCATGTGAATGTGAATGTATGTTATTTATGCTGTTTAGTGGATGTGATATGAATGCATGTAACGATGTGTGACCCGTGTACGATTATGGCTTGTTGTATGAGTATGGGAATGTGATTGAATGAATTGCATGACATGAAATCCGGTAAATTGCATGATACATAACCCCGCTAGGAACATGTATGATATGTAACGAAATGAGAATGAGAATGACATGTAAGCATGAAAACGTGACACGGGGTTATGCTCATTAAATGATGACTGTAGGACTAGCGAGACCTCATGCATATTGTGTGTTCATGCATTTGGGGGGATACCCCTATCCCATCACGAGGGTACGGACCCGTACATCTAAATGGCAGGACAACGATCGTTATGCCCTACATAGCGCTGTCATGACGGTTTTAGTTTTAACGGGTCCCGGTGGGCCCCCAGAGCATGCCCACCGGCTAGGGACAGTGGCCCAGCGATGTGTGAACTAGCTGGTGAGCCCATACTCGCACGTATGGGCTGCGTGTAGAGTATATGGTACACGTCCATGATTACCTGTTAGGATTACACCGTAGGAAAAACGAAACGAAACAAGACGAAACGATAGATCCCATCATTTCATTGCATGTGTTTGTCGCATAACCTCGATAGGGGGTCACTTACTGAGTATTCTAGAAATACTCAAGTCTCGTGCTACTTTACTTTTGCAGATAAGGGCAAGGCACCCATGTGACAACGACGACGACATCAGACACCTCAGGATCATGGCACATGCATAGGGTAGTTGGTTGTCTTTTTTTTTTTTTCCATTTCTAGTATAGGTTAGAATAGGATGAAATGTATTTGCATAATAAACCTTAGGGTAGAATAAACTATTCATTCTTGGTTTTGTTGCTTTTTCTTTCTTTCAATAATGTTTCCCTTTTTCCCTTGTAATCTTTTTTTTAAGGTAATAAAAAGGTGGGTGCGAACATCATTTATGAATAGGGTCCATTAAATGTATATTCCACATTTCAAAGTATAATAATGACCTTAGATTAAATAGGTAAAATATTAGGGTCGTTACAAGGCTATAGTGGAGTGTCCTAGTAGTTACTGAATGTTGGTTAACAAGGTTAATGAGTTTAGCCGGTTAATCTTGGATCGTTGGAGCCCATGATCTATAGGTCTATTAGGTCCCCCTGCAAGCTCATATCGGACTAAATCATAGAACAGTGTGACGAGTGAGTTCAAAGTGTTCGAACTCAAATTAGAGAATGTGCGCTAAATATATACGATATATTTAACCGCATTTTTTTTTGTTTACGAATTAAACAAAAAGAGAGTATCGGAGATATTTAAATAAGATTTAAATATTTTGATCAATATGTGTCGGAATTGATTGGGATTGACATTTGAATTAATGTTAAATATTAATTAAATTGTTTAATTCATCATTTAATATTACTTTAACTTGAAATTAATTATTTAAATTAATTGTTGAATTAAAATTGAGAAAGTCAAAATGTTGACTTCACTTAATGGAAAAATCCCTGTTTGAGTTAGTGGAATTTTGAGGGTCAAAATTTGGTAATCTCACATTTGCATGAACATGCAAATATGACTCTATAGATAGAGTTGTCAAGGTACATGGAAAGTCTTCTTGGAAAACTTCGAGAAAATCCCTCACAAACTCTCTCTTCACATATACTAAATCCCTTCCAAGTTTAGTCACTCACCGGATTCCACAATCTCATTCTAAGGCCGAAAGAATAGTAGGGAAGACCCTAGTGGTGGTTCGAAACCGGCTCGTTAGAATTTGAACTACAAAAGGTTAGTACTCCAACTCCTTGAGTTTTAATGCTTATGAACATGCTCGCTAATTTACTATAATTGATGTACTTAGAGAGCCTAAGATTCAAATTGCTTCCGCATGTGTTATAACAACACCATCAATTGGTATCAGAGCAAGTTTTAGGCACTTTATTTACATTAATTTGAGCATGGTGGGTACCATTTCATGAATGAAAAACTGTGGATGTTAAAGTGGATGTTTATGATTTTGGCATTTTATATGCTTCCATTTGATAGAATTATTGTAATTAGCATAATGTGTATGGGCTTTAATGAGTGAAGAAAGGTCTATAATTTTTATGGAGTCATTAAAGTCCATTTAAGGTTGTAATTGATCGATAATGAAAATGATGGCAAGTTGAACTGAAGAAGAAGACGGAGTTATTTTTGCTTCTCGACCCAACCTGACCCGCGCCAGGCTCGAGGGAGTGGATCACGTTATTTTTTAATTATTAATGTAATAATTTAGTTAATTGCTTGCTTTAAAATGCCAAAACTAGTCCATGTCCACTTTAGTGTGTTAAATTAATTATACATTGTGAATGTATGTTTTAATTAAATAGAAAACGTATATGCATAAAGTATGTCATATAGATTTAAAATCCTACCATAGGCTAAGAATGTTTCATGCGGTACAAGTATGTTATAAGTGTTATAATGTATAGTATGCATGTTTAGGGTTCCATGAGTGATAGATATAAATTGTTATATTATTGCATGGAATCGATTATTATATAATTGTTATATAAACCATGTTAGATGCATGATATAGGTTATTTTCAATGTCATAAAATGAGATATACGTCAAAATCTATAACAAAGATAAGTGTTTCTCACTTAGGGTTAAGAACCAAGCACGATTCATTTTAATAGTTAAGTCGATATCTTGTAAAATTGCGGTTACAAGAAAGCTCACCTGGCATGATCTTGTCGAAGGCTGGAGGTACTTAAGTTGACAGTTTACAGAACACCTGCGACCTAGAGATCGGGCCAGTACTTGAGCTTAGTTAACCCAGTTTTATGAGCATGCGTGAGTGATGCAAGTTTTTTTTTTTGGAAAAATCACCTAGACTTAGGTTACATTTAATTAGCCAGAATATACCTAAGTAATGAGTATACACGACTGTCTAAAATACCTAGTGGGAGGAAAAAGGTATATGAGATACATTATTTTTCGTTTTTACGCTCTCTGAAAAATTTACTCTGTGAGATTCATGCTCGGCCTCGTGTCCTCCAAGGAGCGGCCTCCATTTGGAAGGTATTTGCATGAGTCAATAACAAGGTGAACAGAGAAAGTATTTATAGTAAGTGGAAGTATATCAACACATCCTATGGTCTCCACCACTAGGTTGCCCCGTGAGATTCCCATGTTCCGCCTGCATGTTGTCCTAGAACAACTACCCATTCGGAGGGTCGTAACATGGGAGAAGGAACAACGCAAACTCCAGAAATGGATAGGATTTCTTAGGTCCATTCCCAACTTTGACTTTTTCATTCGATAGTGTTGTTGGGGCCGATCTCTTAGGTCAGAAAATGGCGGGTCACACTTACGAAGAATTACTAAGAGTTATTATATTCTTGACCAAAGTGGCGATAACTAAAATACTATAGGAATAAAGAGTTATTCTAGGATTAATGTTTAAGTCAAGAATGTCTTGGTTTAGTAAATGAGTGATTGATTGCCCCTCAGTAGCAGTTACTCTGACTCACTAAAGTATGATTGCAAATTAATAACTTTTGGGTACATTATTACATTTTCTAAACCTGATTAGATTAAAAAGGATTAAGTCAATTCACTAATAGAATTTTGTTTATATCATTGCATGACAAGCTCAATAATACAATTACTCGCTTCTAAGAAATTAAACGGCGACAATTACGCAACTTGAAAATCAAACCTAAACACAATACTTGTAATTGATGATTTAAGGTTTGTTTTAACTGAGGAATTTTCTCCAAACCCCAACTCAAATGCAAACCAAACAGTTCGGGATGCATCTGACAGATGGACAAGGGAAAATGACAAAGCCCGAGTGTACATTTTAGTCAACATATCTGATGTTTTGGCTAAGAAACAAGATATTATGGGTACTGCTAAAGAAATTATGGAATCTCTGAATGGGATATTTGGACAACCGTCTTTCTCCCTTAGACATGACGCCATAAAATACGTTTACAACTGCCATACAAAAGAAGGGACCTCAGATAGAGAACATGTCCTGGATATGATGGTCCATTTCAATGTGGCAGAAGTAAATGGAGTTGTCATTGATGAGAAGAACCAAGTCAATTTTATCATGGAGTCTCGTCTGAAGAGCTTCCTATAGTTCTGCATGAATGCGATGAAGAATAAGATAGAATATAACTTAACTGCTCTTCTAAATGAGCTCCAGACTTATGAATTCCTCTTAATGAACAAGGGACAACAAGAGAAGCAAATGTTGATGTCTCTAAGAAATTACTACGAGGATCGTCCTCCAAAAATAAGTCTAGTCCTTCAACTTCTAAAAATTTTTCGATAAAGAAGAAGGGTAAGGGGAAAGATAAGATTCCTATTGACCGCAAACGCAAGGTTCAAAATGCAGATAAAGGAAAATGTTTCCATGGCAACGAAAATAGGCATTGGAAAAGAAACTGCCTAAAATACCTTATAGAGAAGAAAGCCGAAAAGGAAAAACAAGGTAATTATGATTTACTAGTTGTAAAAATATGTTTAGTAGAGTATGATAACTCAACTTGTATACTAGATTCAGGGGCTACTAATCATATTTGTTCTTTTTTTTCAGGAAACATGCTCCTGTAGAATGCTTACGGAAGGCAAGATAACACTCAGGGTTGGAACAGGAGAGGTTGTCTCAGCAAGATCAATAGGAAATTTAAAGTTTTTTTTTGGAGATAGATTCATTATATTAGATAATGTACTTTTTGTTCCTAGAATGAAAAGAAATCTAATATCTATCTCTTATTTATTAGAACAATTGTATAAAGTATCTTTTGAAATGAATGAAGTGTTCATTTGCAAAAGAGGTATTCATATTTGTTCTGCAAAACTAGAGAACAACTTATATATGTTAAAACTGAGTGAAACAAAAGCTATTTTAAATACCGAGATGTTTAAAACAGCTGAAACTCAAAATAAACGACAAAAGATTTCTCCTAATACCTATCTTTGTCACTTAAGACTAGGCCACATTAATCTAAATAGGATTGAGAGATTGGTTAAGGACTTCTAAATGAGTTAGAAGACAACTTTTTACTTCCATGTGAGTCTTGTCTTAAGGGTAAAATGACTAAACGACCTTTTTTCGAAAAAGGTTATAAAGACAAAGAAACATTAGAACTCGTGCACACAGATCTTTGTGGTCCAATGAATGTCAAAGCACGAGGATGGTATGAATATTTCATTAGTTTTATTGATTATTATTCAAGGTATGACTATCTTTACCTAATGCATCATAAGTTCGAAGCTCTTGAAAGTTCAGAGAGTATAAAATTGAGGATGAGAATCTATTAGGAAAAACTATTAAAACACTTCAATCAGATCAAGGTGGAGAGTATATGGACTTAAGATTCCAGGACTATATGATAGAACATGGAATAACATCTCAGCTCTCAGCCCCTGGTATACCTCAACAGAACGGTGTATCAGGAAGGAGAAATAGAACTCCATTAGACATGGTTCGTCTTATGATGAGTTTCGCTCAATTACCTGTCTTTTCCTTCAACCACCTAGTTTTAAAGCTTACTAAAATTAACGAAAATTAAAACTACCATTTTCATTTAAGTTTATTCCCAACAGAAATTAGAACGTCGTTCAAAATTATGCCTACTCGTAGGATACCCCAAAGAAACGAAAGGTGGTTTGTTTTATGACCCTCAAGAAAACAGAGTGTTTGTATCAACAAACGCTACATTCTTAAAGGAAAACCACGTAAGAAATCATCAACCTCACAGCAAACTAGTATTAAGTGAGATTTCTGAAGAAGCTACTGATAAAGCAACAAGAGTTGTTGATCAGGCTGGTCCTTCAACACGAGTTGTTGATGGAGCTAGCACTTCTGGTGAATCACATCTTTCTTAAGAGTTGAGAATGCCTCGACGTAGTGGGAGGGTTATAACTCAACCCGATCGTTACTTGGGTTTGGCAGAAACACAAGTCATCACACCTGATGATGGCGTTGAGGATCCATTGACCTATAAACAGGCAATAAATGATGAAGATAGAGATCAGTAGATCAAAGCCATGAATCTTGAAATGGAGTCAATGTACTCCAATTAAGTCTGGGAACTTGTAGATCAACCAGATGAGGTAAAACCGATTGGTTGCAAATGGATCAACAAGAGGAAACGAGAGCAAACCGGTAAGGTACAGACCTTTAAAACTCGACTTGTAGCAAAGGGTATACCTAAAGAGAGGGGTGGACTATGAAGAAACCTTCTCTCCTGTTGCTATGATTGAGTCAATTAGAAAACTCTTGTCCATTGCCACATTTTATGATTATGAAATTTGCCAAATCGATGTTAAGACAGCCTTTCTAAACGGCAATCTTGAGAAGAGTATCTATATGGCTCAACCAGAGGGGTTCATTGAACAGGATCACGATCAAAAGGTTTGCAAGCTTAAAAGATCCATTTATGGGTTGAAGCAAGTATCTTGATCCTAGAATATAAGGTTTTGATACTGCGATCAAATCTTATGGCTTTAAACAGAATGTTGATGAACTTTGTGTTTACAAGAAGATAGTCAACTCTACAGTAGTTTTTTCTAGTGTTGTACGTTGATGATATTCTACTAATTGGGAATGATGTGGGATTTCTAACTGACATTAAGCATTGGCTAGCGACACAATTTCAAATGAAAGATGTAACGACCCTAAATTTCCACATATCTAGAGTCGCCACTAACGTCTCATGCTCATCTCTAATGCAGAATAAAAACCTAAGCATGCTCATCTTTACTAGCGGAAAAATTTAAAACTTCAGAATACGTTAAAACATTGAAAAACACGGCCGGACTTACGTGTTTCAAACATCATGCTGGAGTTCAAAAGACAAAATAAAACGATTACAAATTAATTAATATAAATGAATGAAATGCAAACGCCCTATCCTAACCAAGACTAGGAATTTTAAATGTGCAACTATCCTATGCACTCGCCACAGTCTCTGATCTCGATGCCACCGTCAACCGTACATGGGAGCCTTGCCTTTACTTGAAAAACAATATGGCACACGGCCTGAGTATTTCGAAGAAATACTCAGTAAGTGACCCCACTATAGGGGCCATGCTAATGCAAACACATGCAATCATGAATAGGGACCTATCTCTAATCATCTTAGGGGTGGCCTCCAGTCTCGGACAAATTGGATGTGTAGTACTTCCCTACAAACGACTCACACGTGCGAGTGTGAGTCCCCAGGGCGCTCGCACACCCCCTGGACCCTCTGGTCAAGCTAATCTGTAGCGACGTCCGGAGGTCAGCGGAACCCCATAGTGTCATGCGCCTCATGAACACCCTCATCTGTGTGCTTTCGCACCTGTGCGCATTCGCGCTCATCATAAGGTGCGCGTCCGCACTCATCATCTCTAGGGGAAGTAGCCCTATGCTTATGAACATACAAAATGCATGAGGTCCCTCTAAATCCATCGTAATGTCTCTTCTGACACAACCCTCTAGTCTCATCTCTTTGTTACTCTAGGTAACGCATATCGTGGGTATTTATATTAATATCATTTTCATGCTCTTAGGGTTGTGTCCTACGTCGATCTAACGACATGATGCAATATGGCACTCATCATCATCTAGCATGCTCAATATGGAAAACATCATCATATTAAGGTAAAAAAATCATGCAATCATCATGCTCGTCATAATGCCACAACGTGCGTCAAACATATTAAGCGTCACTCAACAAAATATGTATAAACTGGCACATATCATCAAGCATCATACAATTTATATAGCCTATCCTATAGTAAGGCCACTTACTTGGTTGGCCTCGGCCGAAGTACTCCCTAAATAGCTAAACGTAAGCTCCCGTTCCGTGAGAGCTGCTTCCTACTTCGCTGGGGTTTGTTTCCTATCACACCGTTCACCACTTTCCGTTAGTATTTCACAATTAATTCACCTAATTTAATAAATGTGAAACACGGCTCTAAAACGGCCTCGGATACCTTAATCGGGGCCAAAAACAGATCCGGGAGGGTCGAAACAGTGGAAACCGGGCTGAAAACAGGTGAGCCGAGCCGAACAGCCGCTGGAGCCGCCGGAGGAGCCGCCGGAGCGTCACCGGAGGGAGCCCGAGCCGTTTGCGCCGAGCCGAGCCGAGGACTGCCGCGCCGCTGTGTGACACGTGGCAGCAGCAGAGAAAGCCACGTCGGGCGGTAGTGTCGGGTCGAAGCGCGGGTCGCAGTCCGGTTCGGGTCGTGGTTCGGGTCGCGGGCTGTGGAAGGCTACTGGGCCAAGGCTAAACGTTGGGCCTCGGCTTACTGGGCTGGGCCGCGAGTGTTTGGTTTGCAGGCCGGCTCAATTGGACCGTGGGTCTAGTCTGGGTTGGTTCAACTGAACCGTAGCTTCTGGGCCGGTTCGAGGTTTGGGCCGCTGTAGTTGGGCTGGGCCGAAGGCAGAGGTCAAGGGGGAAAACGGGCTGGCTCTCCCGGGTTCTGGGTTCGGGTTGACCCGGATCCGTGGATCTCGTCTTCCTTACCCGACTTTGGCCGATTTTCCGGCGAGTTTTCTCTCATCTTCCCGCGGCGTTTTCGTTGCCGATTTCGGTCCTCTTCCTTCTCTTTTCCTCTTTGTTCGTCGTCCTTCTTTCCTTTTTGGGAGTTTTGCGGCCTAAAAGCTCCTAAAAGCCATAGATCTAAGAATCGATTAAGAAACCTAACTTTCCGACCTCGGTTACCGACGACGACGCTTATGAAATAACACCAAATGCCCCTGAGTTATTGTGCTTTCGTTAGGGATCTCTCTTACGGTAGTAACAGGTTGTTTGGTGTCGGTTTAAGGGTGATTTGAGGGCTCGTCGGAGAAACTGAACACTCGCCGACGTTTGTCCGAAATCTCT
>NW_019268522.1:5066163-5071040 GCF_002738365.1 Cucurbita moschata | reverse complement strand
TTTTTTTTTTTTTTTTTTTTTTTTTTTTTTTTTTTTTTTTTCTTTTCGTTTTCTCGTTTTCATTTATTTATTTATTATATATATATATATATATGTATAATATTTTCTTTTTCTTTCTTTCTTTCCCGGGTCGTTACAAAAGATTTGGGAGAGACTCAGTTTATTCTTGGAATCCAAATTGTTCGGAAGCGCAAGAACAAAACACTAGCATTGTCTTAGGCATCCTACATCGACAAAATGTTTGTTCGATATAAGATGCAAGACTCCAAGAAAGGATTATTACCTTTCAGGTACGGAGTTAATTTGTCGAAGGAACAAAGTCCTAAGACACCTCAAGAAGTTGAGGATATGAGACATATTCCCTATGCATCAGCAGTCGGTAGTCTGATGTATGCCATGCTATGTACCCAACCCGACATATGCTACCTGTGGGTATTGTCAGTAGATATCAGTCCAATCCGGGACGTGCTCATTGGACTGCCGTTAAGAATATCCTTAAGTATCTTAGGAGAATGAGGGACTATATGCTAATGTACGACACTAAGGATCTGATCCTTACAGAGTACACTAACTCAGATTTTTAGACCGATATAGATTCGAGGAAATCGACATCAGGATCTATCTTCACTCTAAACGGAGGAGCAACAATATGGAGAAGCATAAAGCAAGGTTGCATTGCTGATTCCACCATGGAGGTTGAGTATGTTGCTACTTGTGAAGCAGCGAAAGAATCTGTATGGCTTAGAAAGTTCTTAACTGATTAGGAAGTCGTTTCAATATGCATCTACTTGTCACTCTTTGTTGTGATAACAGTGGAGCAGTTGCAAATTCTAAAGAACCAAGAAGCCATAAGTGAGGAAAATATATTGAGCGAAAATATCATGTCATAAGGGAGATTGTGCAGTGAGGAGATGTGATCGTCACACATATAGCTTGAGAGTACAACATTGCTGATCCATTTACAAAACCCCTCATTGGTAAAGTGTTTGAAGGGCATCTAGTGAGTCTAGGACTACGAGTTATAATCTAGGACAAGTGGGAGAAAAGGCATGAGAATGTGATGCCCTAGTTTATTGTATTTATGTCTCTCTCTACTCAACGTTATAAAATCCCACTAGAGTTTTAGTCCAAGTTAGACGAATTTTCCATGAAGTTGACGACGATCATCAATGGCACCCGTGCATTAGGCGACATGGTGGAGGAGATCTCCGTCGTTAAAAAGTTTCTTCGAGCTGTTCCCATAAGATTCATGCAAACTGTTACCTCCATCAAGCAGTTCGGCGACCTCAAGACCATGTCGGTTGAGGAGGTTATAGGTCGTCTTAAGGTCCATGAGGACAGACTTCTTGGCTACGAAGACAAAGAAGAAGATGAAGATGACTCTTCTCTTTTAGGTACAAGCGAACGTGGCAGCCATAACAAAGAAAAAAAAAGGTTGTGGACGTGGTGGTAGAGGAGGTCGTGACAATACCTCAAAAATCCATGAAAATGTTGGCATGCAGTTCGGTTCATTCGTGCAACAGACGTGGTGGCAGAGGAAGTGGTGCCACCAAAAGAGTTCGGGTATTGGACGTGGTGGCACCGAAAGAGTTTGGTTCATCTGCGTTGATGGCATGCAGTTCGGCTACCTCTTCTTCGAGCTTGCGCGCCGGTAGTGCTGGTGGTTCACCTTTTCCTAGTAGGTCTTCAATCTTCCGGTACCTGGCTGCTAGACCATCTTCTTGATCTGCATCTAGCGTAGCAGGACCTACACCCGGTGTTGGCATAGGCATGCATGGTGCGCGCTCCTTCTTCTACTGGCTCGGTGATGAGGTACTCCATCGTGAATTGATCTGGGTACTAATCTGCCTCAGTCACGTCGTTCCATTGCCAGAAGGTGTTCTCGTTGAAGACGATGTTGCAAGATACGTGAGCTCGCCCCTAAAGAATCATAAAGCTTGTACACCTTGCTCCCGAGTTCGTAGATAATGAAGATGACCTTTAACTGCCTGGGATCGAGCTTGGTGAGGTGGGGACGCGTGATCTTCATGTACGTAACGCGGCCGAAAACTCGGAGATGATGTACCTCAACCTTCTTGTTGTACCAGACCTCATGTGGCATCTTCATGTTGAGGCTGCGCATTGGCGACCGATTGAGGAGGTAGACAACCGTCATAACTGCCTCTTCCCAGAACCTCCTAGGAATCCCGACAGTCATTAGCATTGATCTTGCCGTCCCAACGATGGTCTAGTTTCGACGCTCCACAACATCGTTTTGTTGGAAGGAGTAGGGCATTGTTAGGTGTCGCTGCACGTCGAGCTCATCGCATTTGTAACGACCCGGGAAAGAAAGAAAAGACGAAAAAAAAAGACTCAGTCGCCGGAAAACCCGTGAGTTTTTCGGCGACCGCCGAGTTTCGCAGAACCCACGCGAAATGACGGCCACAGCATGCTCAGCCTTTAGCCCACGACTCCCAGCACCATCAGGATACCTGCAAAGGGAGAAAAAAAAAAAGAAAACTACGAGAGAGAGAGATTTCGAAAAAAAAAAAAAAGTCGGCGAGTGTCCAGTTTTTCCGACGAACCCTCAAACCACCCTCAAACCGACACCAAACGACCTGTTAACACCATGAGAAGGATCCCTAACGAAAGCACAATAACTCAAGGTGCATTTTGTGCTTTTTCGTAAATGCCGTCGTCGGTAACCGAGGTCGGAAAATTGGGTATTTCCTAATCGTTCTTAGATCTATGGTTTTAGGAACCTTTAGGTCGCAAAACTCCCAGAAAAGAAAGAAGGACGAAAAATAAAGAGGAAGAGGAAAAAAGAGGACCGAAATCGGCAATGGAAACGCCGCGGGAAGGAGAGAGAAAACTCGCCGAAAAATCAGCCAGAGTCAGGTAAGGAAGACGAGGTCCACAGATTCAGGTCAACCCGAACCCAAAACCCAAGAGAGTCAGCTCATTCTTTACCTCGGCCTCTACCTTCGGCGTAGCCCAACTACAGCGGCCCAAACCTCAGACCAGCCAAGAAGCTACGGTTCAGTTGAACCCACCCAAGACCAGTACCACAGTCCAATCGAGCCGCCCTGCAACCCAAAAAACTTTCGGCCAAGCCCAATAATCCGAGGCCCAATGATAGTCTTGGCCCTGTAGCCTCTGCAGCCTGCGACTCGGACCACGACCCGAACCAGACTGCGACCCGCGCTTCGACCCGACACTACCGCACGACGTGGCTCGCTTTGCTGCTACCACGTGTCACATAGCGGTGCAGGCGGTCCCTCGGCTCGGCTCGGTGCAAACGGCTCGGGCTCCCTCCGACGATGCTCCGGCGGCTCCCAGCGACTGTTCGGCTCGGCTCACCTATTTTTAGCCCAGTTTCCACTATTTTGACCCTCCCGGATTTGTTTTCGGCCCCGATTAAGGTATCCGAGGCCATTTTAGAGCCGTATTTCACATTTATTGAATTATAGGAAAATTAATTGTGAAATACTAACAGAAAGTGGTGAACGGTGTGATAGGAAACAAACCCCGGCAACGTAGGAAGCAGCTATTTAGGGAGTACTTTGTCCTAGGCCAACCAAGTAAGTGGCCTTACTATAGGATAGGCTAAAAAATTGTATGAGTTATGATGATGTGTGGATTACGATGCTTGATGATATGTGTAGTATATACACATTTTGATGAATGATGCACTTGGTATGTTTGACGCACTTTGTGGCAATATGATGAGTATGATGATTGCATGATGTTTACCTTAATATGATGATGGTTTCCATATTGAGCATGCTAGATGATGATGAGTGCCATATTGCATCACGTCGTTAGATCGACATAGGACACAACCCTAAGAGCATGAAAATGATATTAATATAAATATCCACGAGCATGTGTAACCTAGAGTAACAAAGAGATGAGACTAGAGGGTTGTGTCAGAAGAGACATTACGATGGATTTAGAGGGACCTCATGCATATTGTATGTTCATAATCATAGGGCTACTTTCCCTAGAGATGATGAGGGTGGACGCGCACAGGTGCGAAAGCATACAGATGAGGGTGTTCATGAGGCGCATGGCACTATGGGGTTCCGCTGACCTCCGGACGTCGCTACAGATTAGCTTGACCAGAGGGTCTAGGGGGTGTGCGAGCGCCCTGGAGATTCACACTCGCATGTATGAGTCGTGTGTAGGGAAGTACTACACATCCAATTTGTCCGAGACTAGAGGCCACCCCTAAGATGATTAGAGATAGGTCCCTAATTCATGATTGCATGTGTTTGCATTAGCATGACCCCTATAGTGGGGTCACTTACTGAGTATTTATTCGAAATACTCAGGCCGTGTGCCATTTTGTTTTTCAGGTAAGGGCAAGTCTCCCATGTACGGTTGACAGTGGCATCGTGATTAGAGACTGTGGCGCTTGCATAAGATAGTTGCATATTTAAAATTCCTAGTCTTGGTTAGGATAGGGCGTTTGCATTTCACTCATTTATATTATTTAATTTGTAATCGTTTTTTTATCATTTTGAACTCGAGCATGATGTTTAAAATACGTAAGTCTGGCAGTGTTTTCCAATGTTTGAACGTATTCTGAAGTTTTAAATTTTTCCTCTAATAAAGATGAGCATTCTTAGATTTTTATTCTGCATTAGAGATGAGCATGAAACGTTAGTGGCGACTCTAGATATGTGAAAATTTAGGGTCGTTACAGCAGTACTTACCGAATCTTGCTAAGGAGAATTCTCCACCTAGGTCGGTGCACAACACTTGCATCTTCTTCCCGCATTCGGCCTCCACGCGCGCTTGAGTGCACTTAATCGCTTCCGTTGCCTCACTCTTCCCTTGCAGCAGGATCAGCCATATGAAACGGCTCTTGCCATCGATCAGCAGGAGGAAGAGAG
>NW_019268522.1:5046438-5066153 GCF_002738365.1 Cucurbita moschata | reverse complement strand
GAATTATAGGAAAATTAATTGTGAAATACTAACAGAAAGTGGTGAACGGTGTGATAGGAAACAAACCCCGGCAACGTAGGAAGCAGCTATTTAGGGAGTACTTTGTCCTAGGCCAACCAAGTAAGTGGCCTTACTATAGGATAGGCTAAAAAATTGTATGAGTTATGATGATGTGTGGATTACGATGCTTGATGATATGTGTAGTATATACACATTTTGATGAATGATGCACTTGGTATGTTTGACGCACTTTGTGGCAATATGATGAGTATGATGATTGCATGATGTTTACCTTAATATGATGATGGTTTCCATATTGAGCATGCTAGATGATGATGAGTGCCATATTGCATCACGTCGTTAGATCGACATAGGACACAACCCTAAGAGCATGAAAATGATATTAATATAAATATCCACGAGCATGTGTAACCTAGAGTAACAAAGAGATGAGACTAGAGGGTTGTGTCAGAAGAGACATTACGATGGATTTAGAGGGACCTCATGCATATTGTATGTTCATAATCATAGGGCTACTTTCCCTAGAGATGATGAGGGTGGACGCGCACAGGTGCGAAAGCATACAGATGAGGGTGTTCATGAGGCGCATGGCACTATGGGGTTCCGCTGACCTCCGGACGTCGCTACAGATTAGCTTGACCAGAGGGTCTAGGGGGTGTGCGAGCGCCCTGGAGATTCACACTCGCATGTATGAGTCGTGTGTAGGGAAGTACTACACATCCAATTTGTCCGAGACTAGAGGCCACCCCTAAGATGATTAGAGATAGGTCCCTAATTCATGATTGCATGTGTTTGCATTAGCATGACCCCTATAGTGGGGTCACTTACTGAGTATTTATTCGAAATACTCAGGCCGTGTGCCATTTTGTTTTTCAGGTAAGGGCAAGTCTCCCATGTACGGTTGACAGTGGCATCGTGATTAGAGACTGTGGCGCTTGCATAAGATAGTTGCATATTTAAAATTCCTAGTCTTGGTTAGGATAGGGCGTTTGCATTTCACTCATTTATATTATTTAATTTGTAATCGTTTTTTTATCATTTTGAACTCGAGCATGATGTTTAAAATACGTAAGTCTGGCAGTGTTTTCCAATGTTTGAACGTATTCTGAAGTTTTAAATTTTTCCTCTAATAAAGATGAGCATTCTTAGATTTTTATTCTGCATTAGAGATGAGCATGAAACGTTAGTGGCGACTCTAGATATGTGAAAATTTAGGGTCGTTACAGCAGTACTTACCGAATCTTGCTAAGGAGAATTCTCCACCTAGGTCGGTGCACAACACTTGCATCTTCTTCCCGCATTCGGCCTCCACGCGCGCTTGAGTGCACTTAATCGCTTCCGTTGCCTCACTCTTCCCTTGCAGCAGGATCAGCCATATGAAACGGCTCTTGCCATCGATCAGCAGGAGGAAGAGAGTCTTGCCGTCTGGGGTCGCTGGCTTGATGGGCCCGTAGAGATCACCGTGTACAAGCTCCAACAGCTCACCGGCGCAGTAGGATGCTTGAGATGGAAAAGGGGTGCGCTTCTGCTTGCCGATGAGACACCCGTCGCACAGCCTATTCACGCCCTCGATTGCTGGTAAATCGTACACCATCTCCTTCTTGTGTAATTTTTGTAGAGCAAGAAAGCTCAAGTGCTCGTACCTTGCGTGCCACCTCCAAGCTGCTTCTTTGGTCCTAGCCGAGAGGCTGACCGACTATTTTATCTTCAACTCCATAATGCAGAGGTAGTTTGCAATGCGTCGAACTTGAGTGAGGAGCCGTTGTCGATCGTCCCAAATCTTCAACAGCCTACACTCGATGTAAATGTAGCAGCCGACCTCATCGAGTTGATCTATGCTCACAAGGTTAGCCTTGAGCCTCGGGATAAAGTTTACGTTGGTTAGCTTGGAGTGCTCACTGCCCTTGCCGACAAACAGGATGGTGCCGCACCCTTTGATATAGACGATGGAACCATCGTCGAACTTCACCGATTCGCGAATCCCCGAGTCGAGCTCTAAGAACGCAGACCTGGCCCCAATCATACTATTTGTTGCCCCCGGGTTGAGGACCCATTGCCGGTGCTCGGGCTGCTCTCCCCTTTCGTCGATCTAAGCGAATACTCACTTCTTCTTCAGCTGAATCAGATCCCAGCTGATGCCTCTGCCATGCGTAGCTGGAGCTCTTCCTCGGGATCTTATTGACCACTCACCCACAACGCTCATTGGATTAGCGCTACTATTGATTGCTTTTATGGATTTCGAATCGAAATTGGGGATGTCACATAACACCGATAAGCTCACCGTGAAAAGTGTTGGCTTTTCCTCTTCTGATTGGGCCACATGGGCCTTCTCCTTGATCTTGGGCTTGCTCCAGCAATCTTTACCAAGGTGCCCTTTCTTCTCGCAGTTCGAGCATCGGATTGGCCCGCCTCAGCCAACTCCTTCTTCTACTACCCTTCTTTCCCGTACGCGCGCCCGCGAGGTTTCCACTACCTCTTGCCGCTTTTGCCGCCTAAGTTGTTGCGGAGCTTCAAGCATGCAAGTCACTCCTCCTCGGTGAGAAGTAGACAACCCTACTTTTCAATAGCTGAAGTAGTATTCTTTTTCCTCTCCTCGACGTTGTGCAATCTTCTGGTCACCTCTTCCATCATTAGATCGTTCATGTCAAGCAATGTCTCGATCAAAATTGCGAGTTGCTCGCAGTGATCTGGGGCGACTTGTAGCATCTTCTTCACGATCTCCATCTCGCTGATGCTCCCATCAAGAGTGGTGATGTTGTTGGCAAGTCCCATTATCCGCATGGAAAAATTATCGACGGATTTGCCATCCTTGAAGAGGATCTCCGGGAACTCCTTCCGTAGCTGCTCGACATTGAACTTCCACAGTCGCTGTACACCAACCCAGTGGGATTTGATCCCCTCCTAGGCCGATTGCATGGTGTGTTTGGTGGAGAGAGACACCAACATCTTTGTAGGCACAGCCCATAGTATGGCTGCGAATTCCAGTCGATCCTCCCGTACTCGATCGCTTTTCCTTCCTCTGTCTCGACGATGTGCCAAAACCCTTGCGCTTGCAGGTTGACGTGCATCAACAAAGCCCACTCGTTGTAGTTGGACCTCGTCAGCATCGGTACTGCACAGAGGTAGTCGTCTCCTTAATCACGCGCTCGACGACAACTTGGCGTTCGTCTTAACGGTGTCGGCCTCTTGGTGGCGGTGACAAAGATGCTGGCGCTCCGCCGCAACATGGAGGAGTGCATGAGCCTTCCTGCTATGGACCCCACGACGTGTGCATCTTCGTGTTTTGGTGCATCTTCTTCTACAATGAACTTGGCACTAATACCACTTGTTGTCTTTTAACTGAGTAGCTCACCGCTGGTGAGAGCAGGAAGAAAATAACAAGAAGCGCAAGATAACTAAAAGCTTGGAAGATTCCACTACATTCGGGAATGTGCAGATCAGGGGCTCATCAAGATTGATTTCATCCGAAGAGAGAAACAACTTGGAGACATTTTCACCAAGTCTCTTGCTCGAGTAAAACTTAAGGAACTTTGCTCAAAGATCAGAGTAAAAATAATAAGGTAGATATACCATAGCTTTTAGGAGGAAATTGTTAGATAAAAGACTGTGATTTTTATCCTTATTTAGCACGTTTTTCCCGTTTGAATCTTGTTCTTAGGTCATCTGAATTTATGCATACACGTATAATGGTAGACCATATTTTGTACACCCAAAGCGTACTCTCTGACTGGCTCGAACCGTTCATTTAGGATGATAAAATGAAGTGGGGGACCTCCCTTTTTTATAATGGTGGCCCACCCGCCACTTCTCAGCTTTCGCAACGTGGCACAAAGTTTTGCTTCTTTTATTTTTTTTTAATTTTATTTTTTTTTCATTTATACATCATACACTTCAAGATGAAACTTTCGTCCTCAAAAGTGTCTTAATATTGGAATTACTGGGTACTTCTCCTTGATCTCTTCCCGATGTTTCCACATATTTTCTTTCGTTTCATAGTCGTGTAAAAATCATTTTCCTTGTACATGTTTTTTTTTCTATAAACCATAAGAAAAATAGATATGATTAATAAGAATGAGAGAATCACAACAAAATCAAAATTTAAAAGGTGTGGTCGAATGTTCGAACATCCAAATTCATCGTTAGTCGATATTGTTCGTTTTGTCCACTTTGGCACGTTATGTAATATCGTTTGCTTCATGGTTTTAAAACGCATCTTTAAGGAGAGATTTCCACCCTAATTTTTTCTATTTAACCTAAGACTGTTACTTCAGATTTAACCCGATATTTAATGCGAAATTACTTTAATGAACTCTTATTATAAATTCAACATTAACTTCGTGCCTCATTTATTACCTTGGGAATAAACAAATACAAAGAAAAAAATGAAAAACATTATTGAATTAAAAGCCATATACTAACCAATGACCTAATAATTATAAATACAACTTAACCTATACTAACCTATACTTTATTAAATGCAAATACAACTCAACTAATCTATACTAACTTTGAACGCCTTCTAAAAATTGAAACTAGGAGGAAAGAGTCTGAGCAAATCAACCAAAATTTGACCTTGAGCCGTCAGAAAATGTACTCTCTGACTGGCTCGAACCGTTCATTTAGGATGATAAAATGAAGTGGGGGACCTCCCTTTTTTATAGTGGAGGCCAACCCGCCACTTCTCAGCTTTAGCAATGTGGCACAAAATTTCGCTTATTTTATTTATTTTTTATTTTATTATTTTTTTTATTTTTCGTTCATACATCATACACGTCAAGATGAAACTTTCGTCCTCGAAAGTGTCTTAATATTGAAATTACTCGGGTACTTCTCCTTGATCTCTTCCCTCTGTTTCCATATAGTTTCTTTCGTTTCATAGTCTTGTAAAGATCATTTTCGTTGTACATGTTTTTTTTTCTTTCTTTCTTTATGAGCATCACAAATAATCTCTAATGATATTTTTTTACTAAAAAATGTTGTGACAACTAGTTGGTTTCATATTAGAAAGTAGCAATTGACCTTCATTCTTTTTTTTTTTTTTTTTCAGGAACATTGACCTGAGTTCTTTGCATATATCAGTTTTATGATATTAACCTTCGCATTTCCAATTATTATACATAATTTCTTTTCGTCCTAATTTGTTAAAACCTAAAATATTACTTAATTCTGAAAGGGTTTTGAGTACAGTGATACCCGAGTAAAAGAGAGTACATGAATGGACCAAGATTATATCCGATAAAGTGACCCAGAGTATAGATGACTAAGAAATGCTTAAAAAGAATTGAAACTTACTACCTATATCAACGAGATGCACTTTCCTTTTTGTTGGCTTAATCATAAGAACTTCGAGATTAAATGTGCTTTTCTTGGAGCAATTTTAGGTTGGAAGACCTCTTGAGAATTTTCGTAGCAAACATGTGAGTGAGGAAAAGACATGCTGGAAGGACTCATGTTTGTCTGTGGAGATAGTTTTCACTCTTAGAAGCGAGAAGTAAATAACCTTACAATATTGTTAGGGAAATATTAGGGCCATTGATGGCCAAATCCTGAGTTTGAAAGCTTGCACATGAGTAGATACAAGTACAAACTTCAAACTCAACCAAATTATCAACATCCAAAGAACTATAAATTCCCAAAAGATTCCTCCCCTTTTATTAGACTTAAATATGCAACATATTTAAGTCTATAAAGAAACCCGGCCACTCTCTCTAGAATTATTACATGTGAAAGCAAGCAAACATTAAAGAAAAAAAAAGTAGGTTTTGTGGGACCAAAATGAGTGAGGGTGATTTTACTTCATTTTTCCCAAGGGTGTATAAATTCAAACTTCCCCGAATGAAGATTTTTTTAAGTAAAATCCATCAGCAAATGCTGCCAAAATGCAGTTTTTAACGTTGCATCGTTCAGAAAGCCAATGCGAGTTCTCTGGCCAAAACACCTGAAACGAAGCATGTCCATTCAAACCGTTAAAATTGCACCAATACAAAGTCGTATGCCAAAAGTTCATTTCAAATCTCCAGTGGAATTGGGCTCGCTTGTCCAAAACCTGCTCGTTCAAATCGTCGTCTTTTGACTTTCAATGAGCAGTTAAAACTGAGTTTGTTTGATAATTGTAAATAGTCACTTGCCATTTGCCTTCTAGTAAATGCCAATCTTCCACTACAGCTGATGGAATGTCAATATAGAAACCTAGACCTATGTTCTCTTAATTGCCCTATGTCAACACTTCCTTATTGAATATATTATGTTTTAGATTGAGTGAAATAGTATTGCCTTCTAATGTGTTGTTTTTGAATGATAGATTGGGTTCTTAGCCAATTATTTGGCACTTGTCTTGTCTTGACCTTCACTTGGTTGGTTAGCCACCATTTCTATGTCGCCACCTTGTCTATTGACATGTGGGGGTCACACCCTACTGTCTTCATAATATGGTTGTCACACTCTCTTACTTAAACTAGTCATCATCCTTACTGACTTTCTCAGGCGCACAATCGTATTGTGGGTTGTGAAATTCTCTCCCACTTAATCTCGACATCATCTCGATGATAATTCAAACATCAAATTAGTTGCTACCTGAATCATTAGAAATAAATGTGCCTTAGAATGAATATGAAAACTGTGGAATACTTATGGGCTATTTCATTGATGAACCTTCTCTCGATCCTTGACACTCGCAACATAATCACAACAAACAACAATTGCTCAATGATATTGGGCTATCTAACTAGGGACCTAGCTCACCTTCTCTTAGACTTGGCTGGAGACTCACTAGAAAAATTGTGGAAAAACTAACATCAACATATCCTCACATGAGCGAGGGGAAACGCACCCTAAAAGTGGCCATCTTCACCTCAACAAACGTATTCTCTGAGTTGTACAAATTGGTGTACCCCTTGAGGTGGGACTTCCAAGCCAAATCACAACATTTTCTTATCATGGTCATATCTCTTACTGAAGCAAAGTCTAAAAGCTTTTAGCACAATCCTTTCACTTGTTGGCATTACTGATATGGTAACCTAGCTAGTTTGTAACGGCCCAAGCCCACTACTCGCAGATATTGTCCTCTTTTCCCTTTCGAGCTTTCCATCAAGGTTTTTAAAACGCGTTTGGACAGGCAACGAGCCACGTGTCAACCGACGATAAGGGAGGCACGTGCAGCTAGGCAAAGGACATGCATCGCTCGTTGGGTGGAGCAACACGTCGAGCACCAAGCGGAGTGACGCGGCTCCAACCAAAACATGACACGTGTCCCCTGCGAACCGAGTTGACCCGCGATCTGCCAACTAACCCAATCCGACCCATAACCCAACTGACATACGATCCAACTGAGCCAAACCATGATTTGAATCGTGAACCGAATCACCAACTGAACCATCCCAGTGAACCACGACTGCAGAATCCGACTCGCATGTGACACCCGCAACTAAACTTTGCTTGGGGCCGTGAGGTTTGTTTTACGTTCGTTCGACTTCTGTTTGCCCTATTTTCATCCCTATTTCATGTCTAATCATATTTTTATCCTTAGTTGGGTGGAAACGCTGGCGAAAGGGCACTGGTCAATCAAGTAAATCACCACCCAATATTTAGGAAGAAGTACTTGTAGGATTGCATGCATGCTAGTATATTTGCCTTAGATGGTAGCTTCCCATGAATGAGATTAGGCAGATTGATTGTTATGAGCGTATTATGTGAAAAATCGTGTGAGTTATCTGAGTGTTGCAATAATGCTTTAAACTTCTACTATACGTATGCATATGTTTAATTCATGTCGAAATTATGAACTCCTTGTGATGGATGACTTCACCTTGTTGAGCATGAATCCCGCGTTTCAAGTGCTTGATGGAGGCCATTTTCTCGTTGAGCATGCCTGTCTTATTTGCATTAATTATGTATGATGATGTTAGATGACGGTTGCATGCACACTTTATTATTTTTCATAACCCATTACTATGATAAGTCTAGGGATTTGTGGTTAGGAGTGACAAGTCACTCAGTTTAAACCCAATCTTCCACTAGGAAACTAACAGATTACCACAATGACGAAGTACCTTAGAAGTGTTCTTAGGTTGTTAGTTGTGTGAACGGTATCTATAGGTTTGTGGGAGAACCAGGGGTTCCTGATAAGTTCTCATTGCTCCCAGCTGTTTCGCATGGAAAATGTGTCCCCACATCGTATAGCCCGTTAGTTGCACGGGAATGGGTTGGGTGGAATCCCCCCAGAGCACTATTATGGGCTTAGAAGGTACTTGGCACAACCCTAGGCTAGATACCATGTAGTCTGAAATAGCCATGCAAAGGTACTTCGTGTATAAGAAACCCTTAGGTATCAAATGAAAGGATGGAGAACCAGTGAAGCCCCAAGGGACTAAGACCAGAACAAGATATCCTAGAGTCAACTAAGAGCCCGTGGAAATCTATTAAGTTCAGGATGCGATGAGAGCATACAAGTAGGTGGCTTACTAAGTATAATTTTTATACTCATCCCAGTTTTCCTATTTTCTTTTTTTTCAGGTGTTCGCTAGCTACTAGTCGAGGTGGAAGAACGTTTGAGAGTTGTGCAATCACAGATGAGGTCATTCCGGAGCGTCAGTCTAATTTTAGTCTTTTGGAGACTTTTGGAAATTTCCTTTATATTTATGTTTCTTTTTTTTTTTTATAAAATTTGTATATCCTTTGAAAATTTAATTTCTCCTTCTACGGTTTAATTTTATTCAATTTTCATTTTTTATTTTACTTTTCTTTTAATTTCTTCATTTTTATTTGTTTTTTCTTTCATCTTTTTTTTTTGTCACTAACTCATTTTGGAAGCCTCCAAAATTGGGTCATGACATAATTAAATTTAAGAACCCTCATAAGTATTCATTCCAAATAATTGCAACTCTGGGACATTTATTCTAGCAACATTATTAAAAAAAAAAAAAATAAGACCTTTAGATCTAAATATCTTAGAATCACTTCAAAGGAAAAGTAAGAATCATATTACTTTGTTGATTTAATATTTCAAGGCAAGAACACTTGTTTGAGATTCAAACCACTTCAGAAGCAAAATTGATCATAGAAAGCTTGAACGGTTCTAAGCATGCAGCCTAAACTATATAGAATTACAAACAAACTTAGCATTTGGCCAAAAGAAATCACGAAAGCTATTTTTACTACATTTTCAAGTCTCCCTTACAAAAACAACATACATGACTTTATTAACCTCAAATTAAAAACTTTTTACTATCGACCCAAATTTCGAGGCTTCGAAGTTTGTACCATGACTAAAAAGGTGAAGACAAAAGCAAATAAAATAAAAAATGAAAATCTAATAAAATTTAAATCGAGATAAAAGACAAAAACACCAAAACTAAATCTAAAACAAAATCCAATTATAAGAGGATGTTGTTCAAATTTATTACAAAAGGAAAAAATAGGTTTGGGATACAATTACAAAACGAAATAGAAAAAATTAATACAAAAATTAATTAATGCTCGAGAATGACCTCTTTGTGACCGCGTAGCTCCCGAACGCTCCCTACCTTGGTCAGTACCTAAAAAGAAAAGGGGAAACAGGTGAGTATAAAAATATAATGTATGCAACCTACTTGTAGGCTCTCATCACTTCCTTAATCCTAGTAAGTTGCCACGGGCTTTTCTTAGGACATAAGAAGCTTTTCCCTAACATCATCTACTTATGTAGTCCCCCGACCCCTTCAAGATGGGTTTTGACTTCCCATTATAGTGTCTTCTCATGTTGTTACTCGTGTAGTCCCTCGTCCCCTCCTAATTTAGGTTTACATCTACACCCAATAGCAATTCATCATGTCACCTACTCATGTTATCCATCGTCCCCTATCAAGGTGGGTTTACGGGTCTTCCCTCTTTTCTACACACAATAGTGTCCCTATCTATTTATGTAGTCCCTCATACCCTCTCAAGGCAAGTTTACTCTACATGGTAGTGGTCCTCATACTCTCTGCTTATGTATAGTCCATCCTTTCTCTCAAGACGGGTTTACATCTACACACAATAACAATTTATTATGTCACCTACTCATGTAGTCTCTCGTCCTTTGTTAAGATGGGTTTAGAGGTTATCCTCCGTTTCTACACACAATAGGGATCCTATCTACTTATGTAGTTTCTTGTCCCCTCTTAAGGTGGTTTTATGTCTACGTATGGTAGTAGTTCCTCATGTTACCCACTCATGTAGTCCATCGACCCCTCTCAAGGTGGATTTATGAGCCTTTGCCTATTTTTACTCACAGTATGTATTCTCAATTAGACAACTACTCGTGTAATCCCTAGTCTCTTTTCGAGCCTTGTTTACAAAGTTCACATCAAACTTGATTCGTTTCTATGCTCAATAGTAACCCAAGTGTCTTAGGAGTTTTGTTTAGCTAACATAATCATAATTAGATGTCATGGAGATTTACTAGGTTCTTAGGGTGTCTAGGTGGTTTAAATTCCATTTTTTTTTCTAGGATTTTAGAGTTAGCTCATCGGGTAAACGAAACTCTGGGTACACACAGGTCTAAACCTCTGACTACAATCCTGGGGTGCAAGGTCTACTGGAAATGTTTTGACCAGAGCCAACATGAATACCACACTAGCTGTACCGCTCTAATCTTAAATGAGTTCTCTCATGCATGCTTTGCTACAGAGATATTCTTATCGGTCACCTAAGCATGTATTCCATAATTTAAACTTCATTTTAATCATACCTGGGAGTTGATAAGGTCTATTGAATTCGTAGGGCTGTTAGGTGGCTTAATGTGGACTTTTAGAAATAAATATGTTTAGGGGCTTAAACAAAGATTTAGGAACCGAGTTTGATTGAATTGACTTGATAGGTCAAATGAACTCACAAACATATTTTAATGACCTAGATTGGTTGTTTTTTATTTCATTGAGCATGTTATGTAGTCATCTGAAGATACTTTCTAAATTGGTTCATTTATATGCACAATAAGATTAGAAAGTGACCCTTGATTATATTCAGCAGGCTTATAAGATTATATATAGTGTTGTGTTTGCACATTTGATTTTTGTGCTTGCTTATTTATGGTTGATACCTGAGATTAATATCCTATAAGATGTTTTTGTAACGACCCAAAATTTTCTACTTAATTTAAGGTCGCTACTGTATACATACCATAAACATTGAATGCGGAAGACTTCATTTAAATTCCATAAAACATAACCTTTAACTTAAAACACAACCATGGACTTACGTGTTTCGAAAACATCTTTAAAACGACACAACAAAAGACTCGAAATAAAATAAATAAGCGTTTAAGTTTAAAACATTCTATTCTATCCTAAGTCTAAGAAAATAAATGTCACTATCCTATGCATGTGCCATGATCTTGAGTTGCGATGCCGTCGTCAGCCGTACAGGAATGCCTTGCCTTAACCTGAAAAATGTAGTAGCACATGGCTTGAGTATTTAAAGAAATACTCAGTAAGTGACCCCCTTATTGGGGTTAAATGCAACAATCACATGCAATGAAATGATGGGACCTATCTTTCATTTCGTTTTGTTTCGTTTCATTTCATTTCGTTTCGTTTCGTTTTCCCTACGGTGTTATCCTAACAGGTAATCGTGGACGTGTACCATATACTCTACATGCAGCCCATATGTGCAAGTATGGGCTCACCAGCTAGTTCGCACACCGCTGGGCCACTGTCCCTAGCCGGTGGACATGCTTTGGGGGCCCACCGGAACCCGTTAAAACTAAAACCGTCACGGTAGAGCTATGCAGAGCATAACGATCGTTGTCCTGCCATTTGGATGTACGCATCCGTACCCTCGTGATGAGATAGGGGTATCCCCCCAAATGCATGATCACACAATATGCATGAGGTCCCACTAGTCCTACAGTCATCATTTAATGAACATAACCCCGTGTCACGTTTTCATGCTTACGTGTCATTCTCATTCTCATTTCGTTACATATCATACATATTCCTAGCGGGGTTATGTATCATGCAATTTTCCGTATTTATTGTCATACAATTCATTCAGTTACATTTCAATACTCATACAACAAGCCATAATCGTACAAGGGCCACACATCGTCACATGCATTCATATCACATTAACTAAGCAGCATAAATAACATACATTCACGTTCACATGATTTCGTACTTAAGCACCATAATCAAGCATACAATGTATCATATCATAACCAAGTCAATAACGTAAACACTTCATAGTCATATCGTTCTCTAACTTACCATAGCCTTAACGTTCTTATACCTATCACAAACATATCATTACGTGATGTTCCTTAGTCATATCGTCACAAGAACGTACTCTAATGCTATCATTCCATCAATCTATCACAAACCTATCCCTTTCTACCCATAACCTAACCGTATTCTTTCATCAATCTCTCTTATCCATAGCACTCCGGTATGTAACCTAACTCCAACGTCTCATGAACGTATCTTACTCCTATCGTTACATTTTGTTTTGTGCATCCTTCTCGTATCCTATCTCAAACATCTCCTAGAGCACATCGTACCATAATTATTATCATACAATCCACATATTATAACATAACATAACATATAGAAAGCATATCTATCCACAGACAATTCACACATATCAATATATATGACACGTGCCGAACCGCAGGGCACGTGTCAACATCAAATATAACCATGCCGATAGTAAGGTCACTTACCTGGCTAGCTTAAGTCGTTGTCACAAATATATCTTTAATGAAAGTTCGATTCCGTCCTTTGAAATCCGAGTCAACCGATATGAGTTCATGACATCAGTTTCAAGTTTGAACTCTATAAAATTATTTCTCTAATTTAGATTGGCCATCGTAAAATTATGATATTTTGTGTTAGACAAAATTTAAAGGAGCTCACTGCTAAATCCTGTTCAACAAATCTTTCTTTCCTTTTTATTTTTATTATTATTTTTCTTTTAAGTTAACAGGGTTCTGTATTTCTATCTCTATCTCATTTTTTTCTTATTTCCTTTGTCTTCTTTCTGATTTAGTTAACAATTATATTCTTAGCTTTTAATTTAATCGATTCATTTGGTTATATTCTTTTCTTATAATTCATATAAAATTACAACCTAAATCATTCCAACAATTCAGTAGATCTAAATCACTGCAATAGATCTAAAATATAATTGGTTTTGATTTCCTAAACTATAGAGAATTCTTTCCATTTAATCTATAATTCAAAACTAAATAATTGTAACCAAATTAATATTATTTAATAAAATAAAAGGAAGAGTTAACATACTGACCTCTTCAAATGACATATCTCCTCTGATGGAGCTAGTCTGCTTAAACCTTTTGTTTTCTTTTTCTATTTGTTTTTGTAGGAAGGAAGAATTCTAGGTAAATTTGCAGTTGTTTTTACAGGAAAGAGATTAGTGATTTGTTGCCAGATTTATTTATAGGGAAGGAGTGGTGAGAGATTGAAGGAAGGAGGAGGGATCGGTTACCAAATGTTTTTCTTCTTTTAATTTTTATTTATTTATTTATTATTTTATTATTTTAACTATTTTTTTTATAATTATTTTTATTTGTTTATTTGTTTATTTATTTTTGGGCTATTATAGTTTTGAACTAGAATAGGGTCATAGGACATGTGCTAGGCTCGAGTACAACATGATGAATTTTCATGAGTCGTTATAAGTCCTAAGTGATCGAGTAAAGTACTCAGTGACTTAAGAACACTCTTGACAATATTATGCAATATTAGGATTAGAGCCAAGACCACTTCCCTATCATTACTAGTGCCTCATTGGAGCTATTAGGGATACATAGCTAACTTCTGACGACGACATTGCAACTCGAGACCATGACACATGCATAGGGTAGTCGTATTTATTTTCTTAGACTTAGGCTAGAATAAGATGTTTTTAATTCAAACGTTTATTTATTTTGTTTAGTCTTTTGTTGTGTCGTTTTTTAAGATATTTTCTGTAACGACCCGAAATTTTCTACTTAATTTAAGGTCGCTACTGTACACGTATCATAAACATTAAATGCAGAAGACTTCATTTAAATTCTATAAAACATAACCTTTAACTTAAAACACAGCCATGGACTTACGTGTTTCGGAAATATCTTTAAAACGACACAACAAAAGACTAAATAAAATGAATAAGAGTTTAAGTTAAAAACATCCTAGTCTAGCCTAAGTCTAAGAAAATAAATACCACTATCCTATGCATGTGTCATGGTCTCGAGTTGCGATGTCGTCGTCATCCGTAAGGCCTGAAAAATGTAGTAGCACATGGCTTGAGTATTTAAAGAAATACTCAGTAAGTGACCCCCCTATTGGGGTTAAATGCAACAATCACATGCAATGAAATGATGGGACCTATCTTTCGTTTCCCCTATGGTGCTGTCCTAACGGGTAATTTTGGACGTGTACCATATACTCTACACACAGCCCATACGTGCGAGTATGGGCTCACCAACTAGTTCACACACCGCTGGGCCACTTTCCTTATCTGGTGGGCATACTCTGAGAGTCCCTTATGCCAGAACCCGTTAGAACTAGTAACCGTCACAACAGCGCTATGCAAAGCATAACAATCGTTTTCCTGTCATTGGATGTACGCGTCTGTACCCTCGTGATGGGTTAGAGTATCTCCCCAGATGCATGAACACACATAATGCATGAGGTCCCCATTACTTCTACATTTTCATTATCCTTTAATACAACCCCGCTAGCATTATGTACATATCATATCATTTTTCATATCGTTTCAGATATCGTTCATCATTCATATCATATCGTTTCTCATTCTTCATTTCTCAAATCATACATAATTCTAACAGGGTTATATTTCATGCTATTTATCGTAATTTCATGTCATTCATATCATGTTGTATACACACAATTTAAGAGACCTAACATAACGTTCTATGCTTTTAACATAACATTTCATCATATACACATCATATCATGACATATTGCATCACAATGTATCATATCATAAACAAGTCATAACGTAAACATTTCATAGTCATATCGTGTTCTAACTGATCATAGCCTTAACGTTCTTATACCTATCACAGACATATCATTACGTGAACCTAACCTAACATATGAGTGAGGGATATTTTACTTCATTTTTCTCAAGGGTGTATCAATTCAAACTTCCCCGAATGAAGATTTTTTAAGTAAAATCCATCATCAAATGCTGCCCAAATGCAGTTTTTAACATTTCATCGTTCAGAAAGCCAATGCGAGTTCTCTGGTCAAAACACCTGAAACGAAGCATGTCCATTCGAACTGTTAAAATTGCACCAATACCTATTCGTTCAAATCGTTGTCTTTTGACTTTCAATGAGCATTTAAAACTGAGTTTATTTGATAATTGTAAATAGTCACTTGCCATTTTCCTTCTGGTAAATGTCAATCTTCCACTATAGCTTGTCCGTTGGAACCTGCAAAACATGTGTTGATAATAATGCTTGATTCCAAAGCAAACAATAAGATAATACTGAAGCTAGTTAGAGTCTTCATTTTATTAAAATGCTCACATTTGTTTTGTTGATGTTTAATCATTTGGATTCGGTTCATTATATAGCAAAATAAAAATAAAAATAAATACCTATTTTGAAGAAGCTGTTAAAGCGGTTTGAGAAGTTGATTTATGTTTTGATGATTCCAGCTTGTAATTTTCTCGAACTATATGACAGTCTATTTTATGTGTTTCATACGTTCGTGAAAAATTGGATTGGCTGCTATGTGTAATGCTCCTTGATTATTACAATACAATAATGCTTGTTCGGACAGTGGAACTTTCAAGTCTTGAAGAATGTATCTTAACCAAGTTAACTCCAAACAAGTATTTGTCATAGCTCGATACTCGGCTTATGCTGATGATTTGGACACATTGATTTATTTTTTTAGACTTCCAAGGAATAACTAAATTTCCAAGGAAAATGCAGAACCCATAAATTGATCGTCTGGAAGTTCGACAACCACCCCAGTCTAAATTGCAATATGCTTGTAATCTTAAGTTGTTTTCAAATGGTAGTAGAAGTCCTTGACCAGGAGTACCTTTGATGTATCTAAGAACTCGAAAAGCTGCCTCCCAATGTGGTTTTCTTGGTTCATGCATAAATTGACTAAGCATACGAACTTAATACACTATGTCAGGCCTAGCAACGGATAAATATATTAATCTGCCAATCAACTGTCTGTATTTACTTGGATCATTCAACTTCTCTCCTTCTGTTAGAGAAAGTTTCAAATTTTGCTCCATAGGAAATCTTTCTGGACGTTCTCTTGTGAGACATGTGTCTTGAAAAATGTCTAGAGCATACTTCTTTTGAGAGAGAAATTTCTTTTCTAGACCTAGAAAATTCAATGCCTTGAAAATATTTCAAATTCCCTAAATCTTTGATAAGGAATTCCTCGAGTAAACTAGTCTTGAGATGTTGAATTTCTTTGAGATCATTGCCTATCAACAGAATATCATCCACATAGATGAGAGTTGCGGTGAAAGAAGTACCTTCACTCTTAATAAATAAAGAGTAATCTGCTTTGGACTGAGTGTAGCCTACATTTTGTGTATTGGTTAGAGAATATGGAGAACCAATTGCGAGAAGCCATTTTTAAACCATAAAGAGATTTATGGAGCCGACATACTGTATTCTCCCCCTGTCGGCGAATACCTGGTGGTAAAGACATATAGACTTCCTCGTCTAGATTACAATGGAGAAAGGCATTTTGAACATCCAACTGATGAGTGAACCATTTTCAAGCAGCGACTATAGTGAGTAGGCAACGAGGTGTAGTAAGTTTCGCTGTAGGAGAAAACGTCTCTTTGTAATCAACACCTTCAACTTGAGTGTATCCCTTTGCTACCAGTCGAGCTTTATAACGTTCAGTAGAACTATCAAAGTTGTGTTTAATCTTGTATACCCAATGACAGCCAATAGCTTTATGGCCAGGTGGTAGAGGAATGAGAGACCAAGTATGATTACGTTCCAAAGCTGCAATTTCATCATTCATACCCTGCTGCCATAATGGGTTGCCAACTGCCTCATCATAGGTTTTAGGTTCTGTCTGGGCTGTAATAAGAGCTAGAAAAGCATGTTGAGTAGGTGAAAAACGAGAGAATGAAAGGTAATCATGAAGGGGGTACTTGGTGCCAGTGTATTGACTTGAGCTAGAGGTTAAATGATTGGCTCAAGAAGACATCTCATTAACATTATAACAAGCTGGAGGCTGTTTGGTACAAGTAGAACGTCGGAGTGAAATTGATGTATCAGGTCGGATAAGATTAGAATTAGTGGGTGAATCTGGAGAAGGAATAGAAGGCGGAGGGTCGACGAAGTAGTAGGTGAAGGAATAGAAAGTGGGGGAGGACTAGAATGGATGTTTGAGTAGGATGAATCATGAAGTGGTAAAATGGGAGTTGAAGGAGCTAATGTCAAAGTTTGTGAAGCTGGTGAAAAGGAAAAATTATCGTCACAAAATTTAACATCACGACTGATAAATTTTTTTTTAGATTGCATGTGTAACAACCCTAAATTTCCACATATCTAGAGTCGCCACTAACGTCTCATGCTCATCTCTAATGCAGAATAAAAATCTAAGCATGCTCACCTTTATTAGCGGAAAAATTTAAAACTTCAGAATACATTAAAACATTGGAAAACACTGCCGGACTTACGTGTTTCAAACATCATGCTGGAGTTCAAAAGACAAAATAAAACGATTACAAATTAATTAATATAAATGAATGAAATGCAAACGCCCTATCCTAACCAAGACTAGGAATTTTAAATATGCAACTATCCTATGCACGCGCCACAGTCTCTGATCACGATGCCACCGTCAACCGTACATGGGAGCCTTGCCTTTACCTGAAAAACAATATGGCACACGACCTGAGTATTTCGAAGAAATACTCAGTAAGTGACCCCACTATAGGGGCCATGCTAATGCAAACACATGCAATCATTTATAGGGACCTATCTCTAATCATCTTAGGGGTGGCCTCCAGTCTCGGACAAATTGGATGTGTAGTACTTCCCTACACACGACTCACACGTGCGAGTGTGAGTCCCCAGGGCGCTCACACACCCCCTGGACCCTCTGGTCAAGCTAATCTGTAGCGACGTCCGGAGGTCAGCGGAACCCCATAGTGTCATGCGCCTCATGAACACCCTCATCTGTGTGCTTTCGCACCTATGCGCATTCGCGCTCATCATAAGGTGCGCGTCCGCACTCATCATCTCTAGGGGAAGTAGCCCTATGCTTATGAACATACAAAATGCATGAGGTCCCACTAAATCCATCGTAATGTCTCTTCTGACACAACCCTCTAGTCTCATCTCTTTGTTACCCTAGGTAACGCATACTCGTGGATATTTATATAAATATCATTTTCATGCTCTTAGGGTTGTGTCCTACGTCGATCTAACGACATGATGCAATATGGCACTCATCATCATCTAGCATGCTCAATATGGAAAACATCATCATATTAAGGTAAAAATCATGCAATCATCAAGCTCATCATAATGCCACAACGTGCGTCAAACATATCAAGCGTCACCCAACAAAATATGTATATACTGCACATATCATCAAGCATCATAATCCACACATCATCATAACTCATACAATTATTTAGCCTATCCTATAGTAAGGCCACTTACATGGTTGGCCTCGACCGAAGTACTCCCTAAATAGCTAAACGTAAGCTCCCGTTCCGTGAGAGCTGCTTCCTACTTCGCTGGGGTTTGTTTCCTATCACACCGTTCACCATTTTCCGTTAGTATTTCACAATTAATTTACCTAATTTAATAAATGTGAAATACGGCTCTAAAACGGCCTCGGATACCTTAATCGGGGCCGAAAACAGATCCGGGAGGGTCGAAACAGTGGAAACCGGGCTGAAAACAGGTGAGCCGAGCCGAACAGCCGCTGGAGCCGCCGGAGGAGCCGCCGGACCGTCACCGGAGGGAGCCCGAGCCGTTTGCGCCGAGCCGAGCCGAGGACTGCCGCGCCGCTGTGTGACACGTGGCAGCAGCAGAGAAAGCCACGTCGGGCGGTAGTGTCGGGTCGAAGCGCGGGTCGCAGTCCGGTTCGGGTCGTGGTTCGGGTCGCGGGCTGTGGAAGGCTACTGGGCCAAGGCTAAACGTTGGGCCTCGGTTTACTGGGCTGGGCCGCGAGTGTTTGGTTTGCAGGCCGGCTCAATTGGACCGTGGGTATAGTCTGGGTTGGTTCAACTGAACCGTAGCTTCTGGGCTGGTTTGAGGTTTGGGCCGCTGTAGTTGGGCTGGGCCGAAGGCAGAGGCCAAGGGGGGAAACGGGCTGGGTTTGAGGTTTGGGCCGCTGTAGTTGGGCTGGGCCGAAGGCAGAGGCCAAGGGGGGAAACGGGCTGGCTCTCCTGGGTTCTGGGTTCGGGTTGACCCGGGCCGAAGGCAGAGGCCAAGGGGGGAAACGGGCTGGCTCTCCTGGGTTCTGGGTTCGGGTTGACCCGGATCCGTGGATCTCGTCTTCCTTACCCGACTTTGGCCGATTTTCCGGCGAGTTTTCTCTCTCCTTCTCGCGGCGTTTTCGTGGCCGATTTCGGTCCTCTTCCTTCTCTTTTCCTCTTTGTTCGTCGTCCTTCTTTCCTTTTTGGGAGTTTTGCGGCCTAAAAGCTCCTAAAAGCCATAGATCTAAGAATCGATTAAGAAACCTAACTTTCCGACCTCG
>NW_019268522.1:5044896-5045899 GCF_002738365.1 Cucurbita moschata | reverse complement strand
CAGGTAGAAAGTGTGCCGACTTGGTCAACCTATCGACAACTACCCAGATCACTGTATAGCCCTTGGGCGTTTTGGGTAAACCTACTATGAAGTCCATCGCTATGTTTTCCCACTTCCACTCTGGTATGCTTAGGGGTTGCAACAACCCCGCCGTCTTTTGTCTTGGAGCTTTCACTTGTTGACAAACTAAGCACTTGCTCACAAACCCGGCCACATCCCTCTTCATGCTCTTCCACCAAAAGTGTTGTTTTAAATCTTGGTACATCTTAGTACCTCCTGGATGCATCGCAAATGGTGAGTTGTGAGCTTCCATCAGTATTTCCTTCCTTAAATCTTCTATTGCTGGAACACATAAGCGTCCCTGATACAATAGTCCTTCATCTGATGACTTCGAGAATCCATCTACTGGACTTTCGTCTAGCTGTCCTAGGACTTTCTGTAGGTTAGGATCCTCTTGTTGGGAGACAATAATTCTCTGCCTAAGTGTAGGTTGTACCGTGAGTCGGGCCAGTTGTGCTATGACTCCCTCGGTCGCTACATCTATGTTGGCTCGCTCGAACTCTCTTTGTACCCTTACTTCCCTCGTAATGAGGGCTGACGAGTGGGCCGTCTTCCTACTCAAGGCATCTGCAACCACATTTGCTTTCCCAGGGTGGTACTGGATATCTACGTCATAATCCTTCACCAATTCTAACCACCTTCTCTGCCTCATGTTTAACTCTTTCTGGGTGAAGAAGTATTTCAAACTTTTGTGGTCGGTAAAAATTTGAGTTTTTTCGCCATACAGGTAGTGTCGCCAGATTTTCAGCGCGAACACTACAGCGGCCAACTCTAGGTCATGGGTAGGGTAGTTCTTTTCATATTCTTTAAGTTGACGAGATGCGTATGCGACAACCTTGCCGTGTTGCATTAACACACATCCCAGTCCTTTCATGGAGGCATCACTATAGATCACATATCCTTCTGAGCTCTCGGGTACTATGAGTACCGGGGCGGTTACCAA
>NW_019268522.1:5028013-5044886 GCF_002738365.1 Cucurbita moschata | reverse complement strand
CCCCAGGGGGACACGCTAGGTCGAATGAATCCTTTATCTAGTAAGTCTTGCAGTTGCGCCTTGAGTTCTTTCAACTCAGCTGGTGCCATGTGATAGGGTGCTTTGGAAATAGGCCCAGTTCCCGGCTCGAGTTCGATGACGAAGTCGACCGCTCGGGAAGGGGGTATTCCAGGTAAGTCATCCGGAAATACATCCGGAAACTCGTTTACTATTGGCACGTTTACTAGGGTCTCTTCCTTTCCTCTCACGTCTACAGCACATGCTAATATAGCCCATCCACCTTGTTGCACTAACTTCTTTGCTTTCATCATCGAGACTACCCTGGGGGTAATCCCGGTATTTGTGCCTTTAAATTTAAAGGTAGGTCCTATCGGTGGTGAAAATTTTACTTCCTTTTGGTGACAGTCTATACTAGCTCGATTTTCAGCTAACCAATCCATGCCTAGTATGACGTCGAAATCTGTCATGTTTACCACCATCAGGTCAACGCTTAAAGTTTGGTTCCCTATGACTACTTGGCCATCCTTTACTCTATCCCTAGATACTAAGTCTACCCCCGCAGGGGTGCTTACAGACATTTCATGCAATAAGGGTTCTAATTCGAACCCTGCTTGTACAACAAAAGGCATGGAAATAAAGGAATGCGTGGAACCAGAATCAAATAAGGTAAAAGCAAAATGACCTAAAATGGATAGTGTACCTGTCACCACGACGTCGGACCTCCCAGTGTCCTTGCTGGTTGACGCGTATGCCCTAGCTTGAGCTCGCGGTGGTGCTGGTTGATCCGTTTGCTCTACTACTCTGAGCGGGTTTGCTTGTGCTGCAGCATTTCCGGCCGTGCAGTTCACGGCGATGTGCCCCTCTTGACCACATCTATAACACGCTCGGCTGCCAGCCATGCACCTCCCACCGTGTAGTCTTCCACAAATAGTGCACCCTTCCTCTCTCCTCCCTCTGGCCCCATCTTGATTCCTAGGGTTCCTGTCAGTATGTCGGGGTGGGCGTCGCTCATCCCATCTAGGAGCGGGTCTGTTATTGGAACGGTGCCTACGTGCTGGTGGTGGACGGTCAGAGCCTCCTGATTCATGAGGACGCTTCTGCCTAATTATAACTGGCTCTTCACGTCGTTTCTCATCCTTTGGTTTCTCTAAAGCCTTGGCAGTTCTCAAGGCTTCCTCATAGGTCTTTGGGTTGAACGCCTCCAACATGCGGCGGATTCTTGGTTCCAAACCCAATACAAATTTCTCTGTCATCTTTTCCTCAGTGTCCACCATGGACGGTGCAAATCTCTTGAGTTTATTAAACTCTCTATTGTACTTCTCCACTGTGAGTCCTCCCTGTACCAGGTGGGCAAACTCCTGCTGCCTTTTAAGTCGCTCTGACTTAGGATAATATTCTTTAAGGAAGGCCTCCTTAAATCGTTCCCAGTTCATTGGTCCCCCTTCTGGGTTAATGAGGGTTTTGTTATCTCTCCACCATATCTCTGCGTCCTTTTGTAGGACGAAGGTTGCACAGGCGACCTTTTGGTTCTCTGGGCACTCCATAGTCTCAAAGGTGGTTTCCACCGCTGCAATCCACATTTGGGCTTCTATGGGGTCTACCAGGGAACCAGTGAATGGTCGAGGGTCGTATCTCTTGAAATCCCTTATCCAGTTTGAACATCTAACAGGTGGTGGAGGGTTTACTGGGGCATTGGCCTGAGCAGTGGCCTGTGCCTATGCCTGTGCCTGTGCCTGTGCCTGTGCCTGTACCTGTGCCTGTACTTGTGCCAGTGCCAACGCCTGTGCCTGGGCCTGTGCTTGGGCTTGTTCCTGGGCCTGTTGTAGACTGGCTTGCTGATTGGTTACCAAGGTTTGAATTAGGGCTTGGATGGAGTCACACATTAACCTAGTATTAGCATCTACTCCACCCACTGGGGGTGCAGCTTCAGGTGCGACTTGGAGTGGTGGGGTAGGCTGGGGTGGAGGTTCTACTTGTGGTGGAGGCTGTACTGGTGGTAAGACTGGGAGCGGCGTAACTGTTACCGGCCCAGTCTCTGATCTTTCTTGAGGTGGGCCCTCTACTGCCACACCTCGTCCTACTTCTCTACGACGGGGTCGCCCCCTTCCTCGTCTTCCTCTTCCTCTTCCTCTTCCTCTTCCTCGTCCTCCGGGCATGGTTCTACAAACCAATATAAGGTTGCTTAAGTCTAAGGCCTTAATACTATGCATATATATATATATATATATATATATATAACAATACGCACACTATACAAAACATCGTAACGCCAAAGAAGTAAACATTCATCATACTAAGCATCATATCATGCTATTAACAAAATTACTCAGCATAAAACACATGACGTCATACTCTTAAATAAATACGTGAAACATCACAACCATTTCAGTAATGTCAACATAAAAAAAAAATGCATCCGAGTTTTAAAACGTAACTCTTTTCTTATCTTACGCAAGGCGTACCTGACGGTGACGGGGCATCGACGTTGGGACCGTGGAGCGTGCCAAGCCTACATCGTAGGCTAGTCTACAGAATCTAAAACCTAGAGCTCTGATACCAACTGTAACGACCCTAAATTTCCACATATCTAAAGTCGCCACTAACGTCTCATGCTCATCTCTAATGCAGAATAAAAATCTAAGCATGCTCACCTTTATTAGCGGAAAAATTTAAAACTTCAGAATACATTAAAACATTGGAAAACACTGCCGGACTTACGTGTTTCAAACATCATGCTGGAGTTCAAAAGACAAAATAAAACGATTACAAATTAATTAATATAAATGAATGAAATGCAAACGCCCTATCCTAACCAAGACTAGGAATTTTAAATATGCAACTATCCTATGCATGCGCCACAGTCTCTGATCACGATGCCACCGTCAACCGTACATGGGAGCCTTGCCTTTACCTGAAAAACAATATGGCACACGGCCTGAGTATTTCTTCGAAATACTCAGTAAGTGACCCCACTATAGGGGCCATGCTAATGCAAACACATGCAATCATGAATAGGGACCTATCTCTAATCATCTTAGGGGTGGCCTCCAGTCTCGGACAAATTGGATGTGTAGTACTTCCCTACACACGACTCACACGTGCGAGTGTGAGTCCCCAGGGCGCTCGCACACCCCCTGGACCCTCTGGTCAAGCTAATCTGTAGCAACGTCCGGAGGTCAGCGGAACCCCATAGTGTCATGCGCCTCATGAACACCCTCATCTGTGTGCTTTCGCACCTGTGCGCATTCGCGCTCATCATAAGGTGCGCGTCCGCACTCATCATCTCTAGGGGAAGTAGCCCTATGCTTATGAACATACAAAATGCATGAGGTCCCTCTAAATCCATCGTAATGTCTCTTCTGACACAACCCTCTAGTCTCATCTCTTTGTTACCCTAGGTAACGCATACTCGTGGATATTTATATAAATATCATTTTCATGATCTTAGGGTTGTGTCCTACGTCGATCTAACGACATGATGCAATATGGCACTCATCATCATCTAGCATGCTCAATATGGAAAACATCATCATATTAAGGTAAAAATCATGCAATCATCAAGCTCATCATAATGCCACAACGTGCGTCAAACATATCAAGCGTCACCCAACAAAATATGTATATACTGCACATATCATCAAGCATCATAATCCACACATCATCATAACTCATACAATTATTTAGCCTATCCTATAGTAAGGCCACTTACATGGTTGGCCTCGGCCGAAGTACTCCCTAAATAGCTAAACGTAAGCTCCCGTTCCGTGAGAGCTGCTTCCTACTTCGCTGGAGTTTGTTTCCTATCACACCGTTCACCACTTTCCGTTAGTATTTCACAATTAATTTACCTAATTTAATAAATGTGAAATACGGCTCTAAAACGGCCTCAGATACCTTAATCGGGGCCGAAAACAGATCTGGGAGGGTCGAAACAGTGGAAACCGGGCTGAAAACAGGTGAGCCGAGCCGAACAGCCGCTGGAGCCGCCGGAGGAGCCGCCGGACCGTCACCGGAGGGAGCCTGAGCCGTTTGCGCCGAGCCGAGCCGAGGACTGCCGCGCCGCTGTGTGACACGTGGCAGCAGCAGAGAAAGCCACGTCGGGCGGTAGTGTCGGGTCGAAGCGCGGGTCGCAGTCCGGTTCGGGTCGTGGTTCGGGTCGCGGGCTGTGGAAGGCTACTGGGCCAAGGCTAAACGTTGGGCCTCGGCTTACTGGGCTGGGCCACGAGTGTTTGGTTTGCAGGCCGGCTCAATTGGACCGTGGGTCTAGTCTGGGTTGGTTCAACTGAACCGTAGCTTCTGGGCCGGTTTGAGGTTTGGGCCGCTGTAGTTGGGCTGGGCCGAAGGCAGAGGCCAAGGGGGGAAACGGGCTGGCTCTCCTGGGTTCTGGGTTCGGGTTGACCCGGATCCGTGGATCTCGTCTTCCTTACCCGACTTTGGCCGATTTTCCGGCGAGTTTTCTCTCTTCTTCCCGCGGCGTTTTCGTGGCCGATTTCGGTCCTCTTCCTTCTCTTTTCCTCTTTGTTCGTCGTCCTTCTTTCCTTTTTGGGAGTTTTGCGGCCTAAAAGCTCCTAAAAGCCATAGATCTAAGAATCGATTAAGAAACCTAACTTTCCGACCTCGGTTACCGACGACGACGCTTACGAACTAACACCAAATGCCCCTGAGTTATTGTGCTTTCGTTAGGGATCTCTCTTACGGTAGTAACAGGTTGTTTGGTGTCGGTTTAAGGGTGATTTGAGGGCTCGTCGGAGAAACTGAACACTCGCCGACGTTTGTCCGAAATCTCTCTCTCTCTCTCGAAATTTTTCTCTCTTTTCTCCCTTTGCAGGCGTTCTGAAGATGCTGGGCTAAGGGTGGGCGTGCTGTGGCCATCGTTTCGCGTGGGTTCCGCGAAACACGGCGGTCGCCGGAAAACTCGCGGGTTTTCCGGCGACTGGGTTTTTTTTTCTTTTCGTTTTCTCGTTTTCATTTATTTATTATATATATATATATATATATATATATATGTATGTATAATATTTTCTTTTTCTTTCTTTCTTTCCCGGGTCGTTACAGCATGTAATACAACTTGTAACCTTTGTGACCACAAGGATATCCTACGAAAATAAGGAATTGCCCGAGGTTCAAATTTTTGCTTAGGGTGTACTACAGTTGCATAACACTTACAACCAAAAACTTTAAGATGGTGAAATGTAGGTGGTCATTTGTAGAGTGCTTCAAAGGGTGTCTTGTTAGATAACAATGGTGATGGTGTTCTATTTATAAGATAAACAATAGTTAAAATGGTGTTCTATGTAGAGTGCTTAAAATGCACTCTACCTAACTTTAACTCAACCTGATATTTATTATGTAGTTGAGGTTATGAGTCGGTACATGCAAAGTCCAAAGAAGACTCATTTGGATGCAACTCGACAGATCTTGAGATATGTCAAAGGTACAATCGACTATGGTCTTTTGTACAAAAGAAGCAAAGACTACAAGCTAGTTGGATACTGTGATGCTGACTATGCAGGAGACCACGATACTCGGAAGTCAACCACTAGGTATGTGTTCAAGTTTGGTTTGGGAACAATTTCTTGGTGTAGCAAGAGACAACCAATAGTATCATTATCAACTATAGAAGCAAAGTATAGAGCAATGGCTGAAGTAGCTCAGGAAAGTACATGGTTGAAACTCTTGATGGAAGATTTGCACCAGAAAATTGAGTATCCAATATCACTTCATTGCGACAACCAATCTGCGATTCGCCTAGCAGAAAATTGCTAGAACAAAGCATGTGGAGGTGTAGTACCATTTCATTCGAGAGAAGGTCCTAAAGTAAGAAATCGAGATGTAGCAGATCAAGACAGATGACCAAGTGGACGACTTGATTACAAAAGAGTCGAATACAGGCAAACATGAGAGTTTTCTCTGTCAACTTAACATGGTGCGGCGATTGAGGACTAGTGCTGAGGGGGAGTATTAATATATCATCACTAGCCCAATAGAGTCCAGCTCAATAATTGTACCAGTCCATTGTATATTTATTTTAGTAGAGATTTTAGGAAATATAATAGATGTTTTAGGAAAGAGGTCTCGATATTTTAGGAAAAAGATTTACATTTGTTAGGTTTAGATTGCGTAGGGTATAGTATAAATACCCATAATCAACGATATACTACTAAGCAAATCATAAATGAAAAAATATTAACGAATTACGAATATCTAAGATATATTCCATAACTAATTATTATAATATATTCTCAAAATATTATATCTTAAGAAGTTCTTATCATGATATTTCCTAACGATCTTGATCCTTGGATTCTAAAACGTTGGTTATCTTTTAAGAGCTTTAGTACTATGGTTTTTGGTTCTTGGTTCTTGATCCATGTTCTTGTCCATGATCTTTCTCTCGTCCTTGGTACTTTCTAAGTTTTTGTTCGGTTCTTGGTTCTTTCTGCAACACTCTGTCCTGAAGATTTACGGTATTAGACATGAACTTGATATCCTGTGTCCAAGGCTTCATGCGTTCCAAGCGACACAGTCTTAACCCACATCTCCGGGCTTGCCCTTCGACAAGCTCTGAAAACCTATCTCCAAAGCTTCATGCATTTCAAGTAATATAGTCTGAAAACCTACATCCAAGGAAGGCTTCTTACGTAACAAACGATGTACTCTAATTTTGCATCAAGGGCTTGCCCTAGGATACCGTTTGAATACCTATGCCCAAGGCTTCATGCGTTCCAAGCAGCATAGTCTGAATACCTACGTTCAAAGCTACATGCGTTCCAAGAAGCGTAGTTTGAAATCCTGCACCCAACGTATTCTAAGCGGCTTCATGCGTTCCAAGAAGCATAGTCTGAATACCTACGCTCAAGGCTTCATGCGTTCCAAGAAGCGTAGTCTAACCGCAATAGTGGGGGTCACATACCGAGTATTTCTTTTAATACTCAAGTCATGTGCTACTACTATTTTAGGTAATGGTAAGGCACCTCTGTACCACTAACGACTACATAGCCATTCGAGACCATGAAACATGAAAAGGGTAGTTGAATTTAGTTTCTTAGAGTTAGATTAGAATAGAGTGTTTTTAATTATAATGTTAATTTATTTCATTTAATATTTTGTTGGGTCGTTTTAAAGATATTTTCGAACACGTAGCTCTATTGTAGTGTTTTAAGATGAAATCTATATTTTATGATGAAGTTAAGTTATGATTATGATAGTGACTCTAGGTAAGCAGAAATCTAGGGTCGTGTATTCTTATTTGAACGGAAGGATATGCTCCTTGTATTAGAAATTTATGTAAGATCAGTACAAATTAAGTTACAAAGTCATGGAATAAGAGGTAAAAAAATTTAAACTTTCCACTCATTTTTTAAACTAAAAAAAATTAAAAAATAATAACCCAGACTATATGAGGTTGTATAAACCATTAAGCATTAAATAATTCTGGGCTTTTGAACTTAAAGTATTAAACTTCTAATTTAACATTCAAACTATAATTATATTTTTATAAATCGCCATAGAAGTTGAATATCGATAATGACTTTTTTCTGTTGTATATTATACTTTAAAAGCTATCAATTATGTAAATAAATAAATATATATATATATATATATAAAGGTGGTGCCATTGAAAATTTTGCATCATGCAACAACCTTATTACCTAAATCATTGGCTTCGACTTGCAATAGATTGTTAGAAGTTCTCCTTCCCTTTAATTAAGAATCATCACTTTCTAAGGTGACTCTGGAAATTCGAGAGATAAACAAATGATGACATTAAAAGTTGATGCAAAAGTAAACAACAAATCAAATAAAGACAATTCATAACATTCATTTTTTTTTATGGGTTTATAATGAGTAACGCCCTAGATTCCTATTTAACTCCCATTTTCAATGGATTCTGATTTTAGGTAAGATATCTAAAATCTAAATAATTGCAAAAGATAAAAGAAAAAGAGATATAACTTAGAGATAACACCCTAGATTCCTATTTAACTCCCATGTTACGACCCTCCGAATAGGTAGTTGCTCTAGGGCAACATGTAGGCGGAACATGGGAATCTTGCGGTGCAACCTAGTGGTGGAGACCATAGGACGTGTTGACTTCCTTCTCCCACTTACTATAAATACTTTCTCTATTCACCTTGTTATTGACTCATGCAAATACCTTCCGAATGGAGGACGCTCCCAGGGCGACACGATGCCGAGCATGAATCTCACGGTGTGAATTTTTCAGAGAGAGTGAAAAGAAAAACGATGTATCTCATATACCTTTTTCCTCCCACTAAGTATTTTAGACGGTTGGGTATACTCATTACTTAGGTATATTCCGGTTAATTAAATATAACCTAAGTCTAGGTGATTTTTCCAAAACTTACATCACTCAAGCATGCTCATAAAACTGGGCTAACTAAGCTCAAGTACTGGTCCGATCTCCAGGTAGTAGGTGTTCCGTAAACCGTCAACTTAAGTACCTCCAGCCTTATACAAGATCGTGCCAGGTGAGCTTTCTTGTAAGCACAACTTTACAAGACATCGACCTATTTTAACTATTAAAATTGATCGTGCTTGGTTCTTAACCCTAAGTGAGCATGCACTTATCTTTATTATAGATTTTAACGTCTATCTCGTTTTATGACGTTGAAAATAACCTATAACATGCATCTAACATGCTTAATATAACAATTATATAATCATCCATTCCATGCAATAATATAACAATTTATATCTATCACTCATGGAACCCTAAACATGTATACTACACATTATAACATACTTGGAATGCATGAAACATGCTTAGCCTATGGTGGATTTTAAATCTATATGACATACTTTCATAATGCATAATTAATTAAACACGCAAAAGTGGATTGGTTTTGACATTTTAAAACAAACAATTAACTAAATTATTACATTAATAATTAAAAATAACTTGAACCGCTCCCGAGGATCACGAACTGGGTGAACCAACCCTCAAAAACGTTGAACCGGACCCCATGGCAGAAAAAAACACCCGAACCGCCTCTTCCATCTTCTTCTTCGGTTCAGCTTGCTATCTCTTCCATTTTCGATCAATTACAACCTAAAATGAACTCTAATGTCTCCATAAAAATTACAGACCTTTCTTCATTCATTAAAGCCCATACACATTAGGCTTATTACAATAATTGTATCAAATAGAAGCATAAAAAAAAGCCAAAACCAAAACCATCCACTTTAGCAACCACAAAATTTCATTAATGAAATGGTACCCACCATGATCAAATTAATGTAAATAAAGTGCCTAAAACTTGCTCTGATACCAATTGATGGTGTTAATAACACATGCGGAAGCAATTTGGATCTTAGGCACTTTTAGAACATCAATTATAGTAAATAACTAGCATGTTCATAAGTATTAAAACTTAATGAGTTTGAATACTAACCTTTTGTAGTTCAAATTCCTTTTTCCTCACGAACCGGTTTCGAACCACCACTAGTGTCTTCTCCACTATCCTCCGACCTTAGAACGGAGTTGTGGAATCTGGTGAGTGACTAAACTTGGGAGGGATTTTGTATATATGAAGATAGTGTTTGTGAGAGGTTTTTCTGAAGGTTTTTCACCCAGGAAGGCCTTCCATGTACCATGATCTCTCTATTTATAGAGTTATAATTGCATGTTCATGCAATTTGAGATCACCAAATTTTGACACTCAAATGTTTAGGATTATGTGGCAAGCATGCAAGTTTGAGTTCACCAAATTTTGACACTCAAAATTCTACTAAAATTTGTGGGGTTTATTTCGCAAGCATGCAAGTTTGGTTAAACCAAATTTTGACACCTCAAAATTCCACTAACATGGATTTTTCCATTAAATGAAGTCAACATTTTGACTTTCTTTCATTTTAATTCAACAATTAATTTGAATAATTAATTTCAAATTAAAGTAATATTAAATGATTAATGTAACGCCCCAATTTTCTAAACCTAATTAGTGACGTCACCCATGCATACATAGTTCATTACGCGGAAGCTTATCATAAATGACCTTGGAAACAAAACGAAGTCTTCCATAAAAATTCATAAAATCCAAAACGTATCATCAAATAAATAAACTTTCAATAACCGAATTCAAAAATAAATCTAAATAAAGCAATACTCAATGCAATAGCTTAAAACAGTCCAATAAAAGTAAACTCCTAGAAATATCTCATCTCCAACTTCCATGGTGTCCTCAGCTCCGCCGTCAACCGTACATTGGTGCCTTGTCTTTACCTGAAAAATGTAGGTAGCACGTGGCTTGAGTATTTTATGAAAGACTCAGTAAGTCACCCCACTGTTGGGGTTAGGAATGCAAACACATGCAACATATGAGCGAAACCTAACTTTTCATAAACTTTTCATAGCCTTGCGCGCTTTTCTATTCCGGGTTGGGTTGGATGTGTGGTACTCCTTCACACATGGCCCATGTACGTGTACATTGACCCACCAGGCGGGCTCATATACGTACCCCCTAGGCCTAGCTTGGTCGGGCATAACGTATTACACGTCGCCGGACACCACAGAACAGAAAAGGGTCCGCATGATATCATGGCGAACATAAATATTGTATTTCATTCTTTCGTAATATAAAGGGGAAGAATCCCGATGCACGTGACATACATATATGCATGAGGTCCCTTAACGTATCTAACATGGCATGACATAAGCAGTACTAACATCACATATACGTTTCTTACATTACATGGCATCTCACATGACCTACATTACATGGCATACTACATAACGTGAAAGTACATTCCAGTTGCATACCCATCTCATGACATGACTCGATGATTCTGCGTGTATCTATGACATCGATCAACATATTCATTGCATATAATACTAATATTTCATTCATAACTTCACATAACTTCACATAACATAAACAGTCAGCAGTCAACACAATGCATACATCACATAAACATACACAATCTACAGTCAACACAATCTATACATCACATAATCATATCACATAAATATGGTGCATGCAGGGGCCACAGGGCACGCACCATCATATAACACGTATTAAGCTAACTCCAACAGTAAGGTCACTTACCTCGATGGTCTTGGTTGAAGTCACTCACAACGAGCTAATCCCAGTGGTTAATATGTCCTATGATAACCACATAAAAATTTAGAACCTTTCATAAGGTACCCTAGCTAAACCTCATGCTATTTATCAAAATAAACCCCCGACCTAATCTGTCTTTAACGTTTAGGAGCCATACTAACCTCGGATGGTAAAACTAAGGGCAGAAACAGCTTCGAAAGGCCAAAAACCTTGGAATCGATATATTATAGTGATACCTTGCCGCTAAGCCTAGTTGCTGAACCGACCAACTAAGCCGCCAAGTCGAGCTGCGGGAATTGATGGAACCGAGCCGATTTCGTATAGGTGCAAGCCGACCCACACTGTGTACGCGTGTGAAGCTGCCGGAGCTGCTAGATGTGCGTCTGCGGCTCAACCCTATTCCAAAAACCTTGCCTTCCTTACCCGACAAGTGACGAAACTCTAGTTTCCACCTCCCCAATTTTGGCGACGCGCCGACAATCCCACAACGTCCTCAACACCGATTTCCGACGGTCAACCTTCTTTGACACAATGTTCCCAACATCAATGCCTTACTTCTACTTGATTCTTCCTCCGAAGAGCAACCCCAACGTTCCGGAGGAAAGTTTGGAGAGAAAATCGTTTTCAAGGAAGGTAAAAGGTTGGGTATGGGAATATAAAAATAATATGAAGACATTTGCATTCTAGGGTTTTAGGATAAGGAAGCTCATAGAAACAGGAATATAAAAGGTCTTTATGACTTTCGATTAACTTCCTTGTTAGAAATCGCACCCTTTTCCAGCGGGAATAAATGCTAGCATAATATGTAGTCATTTATAGAAATAAAAATAAAATATTAACCAAATAGGCAAAAAAAAAAAAAAAAAAAAATGGAAAATCTGAATCGTTACAATTAATTAAACTATTTAATTAATATTTAATATTAATTCAAATGTCAATCCCAATAAATTTCAACACATTTGATTAAGATATTTAAATCTTATTTAAATATCTTAAATTCTCTCTTTTTGTTTAATTCGTAAATAAAACAAAAATGCGGTTAAATATATCGTATATATGTAGCGCATATTCCCTAATTTGAATTCGAACACTTTGAACTCACTCGTCATACTGTTCTATGGTTTAGTCCGATATGAGCTAGCAGGGGGACCTAATGGACCTATAGATCATGGGCTCCAACGATCCAAGATTAACCGGTTAAACTCATTAACCTTGTTAACCAACATTCGTTAACTACTAGGACACTCCACTTTAGCCTAGTAGTTGCACTCTCCTCACTATAGATATATTTCTGTCCATTTGATATAACCATGATTAGTAAGTCGATCCTTCACAGGTTGTTCGTAACTAGAGCTGGGTCAATTTACCGTTTTACCCCTGAAGTTACTTCTTGTTCCTTATGTCTCACTGATCCTCTAATGAACAATTGGTTTGTGGTCCAACCAATAAACCGAATCCCTCTCAGGCCAATGAGAGGGTGGGGCCCCTTGTTCAAGACCTGGAGTCAATGCTTAAGGGAACTACCTCTCTTCTATCCCTAAAAGTTGGTAGGAGTGAATTCCATCTTGCACCCCACGTCCCCAGCTATTCACCTAGTCTTACCCCTGAAATGGGAGGCCTATTGAGTCAGCAAACTCGAGCTACTCTCACCCATGCAAATCTAAGGATAATTCCGAATAAACAGGAGTTCATGGTTAGCTCAGGATTAAGATCGAGTTACCTAGGTCATCGAATGAAAAGAAAATCAGTCTCAATAGTAAACAACATTATAAAGTGAGAATGGTTTTCTTCATGGTCCGATCTTATGTAATACTCATTGTATAGGACGTCCCCACTCACATGTCTCCACAGTACAATTTAGTGATCACATTATCTATATCATACACAAAAGTGGGCCGCATCCATAGTGTCCCCAGAATAAGGTACTCAGCCTTATCCTTATACTATAGATCATTTTGACTATATACTTGAACTTGATCCACTCTTATGTCTCTACATATAGTTCAAGTAATCATACTATAGCCAGAGTGTTCTTAATTTATTGGATTTAGATTAATAATCGTAAAGTTCACTTTATTCAATAACAATCTTTACTGAATAAACAACAATAATATAATATGTTTTTGTTTACAAACTATGAGTTTTAGGACATAAAACCCAACAGGCAGGAGGTAGCTTGCGGATGAGATAGATCGAGAGTAGCAACATTGTTGAAAAAATAAAAAGAAAACCCAAAAGTGAAAGGCTAAAGCTCAAAGTATTGGACCTGGCTCGGTTCGGGTTGGCCCAAATTTTTTCTTCTTTGAGCCCAAAAAGCAAACCAAACCAATTTGTTTCCATAAAAAACAACCACCCAACTCAATATTCTATGTAACCCAACTTTGAGTTAGGTTGGTTGGATTTTTCAAGTTTTTCGAGTTTTTAGGTTTTCTATACAACCTTAATCAATATGTTTAAGTCAATCTAGATGTACTAATAAGATGATAATTGATATCTTATCTCATTTGTTTTTGTTGGATTCAATTTTAGGAATTTTTTTTTCTATTCCAAGTAACATAAATGAAAGCAAAGGACACCGTTTTAGGAGCATGGTGAACTGCAAAGAATACAACTGAAATCATCAAGGACTTCATTGATAATAGAAAAGAACAAAATTCAATAGCAAAAGAGAAAAGTATGTCTTGGGTTTGCATATTTTGGCCATGGAGCACTTGTTTTGGAAGTGAAATACAAGAACAATTTGTAGTACAAAAGAGTGTTTCTCCAAAAATGAAAGATTGTAATTTGTAGTATGATTTATTGATGTTGTCGTTAATAAACTTGACTTAGCAAGAAAAAAGTTATTAACATAGAGTAATGTTAGAATTTGTTTAGAAGTTATTGGCTTGAATTGATTTAGAAGTTATTGGGTTTAATTGATTTAGGAAAATTGTTAGTCTTAAATGAGTAAGAATTATTAGTAGTTGTGCTTTCTCCCCTATAAATACTCATGAGATGCATGCTATTTTAAAAAGAACAAGGAGAACTGAAAAACTAAGTGCTTAAGGTTGTTCCTCTATTCAAAAGCTCTCTCAACCCTCAAGTTGTTTGTTTTGCTTCTTTTATTTGTTTTGACATATTTTGATCGTGGGCCATTTCCAATATTTAGTATCAGAGCTAGGATGCTCACAAATGCTGTCATCATACAAAGTTGCCGGAAGGGAGGGGAGTGTAACGAGTACTTGTTACTCACAAAGAGTAACTATGCAGCATGGTCGATAAAGATGCGTGTTAACTTCCAGGCCCAGGGCATGTGAGACGCCATCAAGCAAGGTGAGGACGTTGAAAAGCGTAAAGAAAGGATGACTCTTGCTGTCATCTACCAAGCAGTCCTGGAGGACGTCCTTCTCATGTTGGCAGAGAAGGACTCGGCAAATGCAGCATGGGAGATGCTACAAATAATGCATGTGGGCGTGGAACGTGTCAAGAAAGCAAAGGTGCAGACCTTGAAGAGTGAGTTCGAGGCTATCCGCATGAAGCACAGTGAGTCAATAGACTGTTGGGTTTTATGTCCTAAAACTCATAGTTCGTAAACAAAAACATATTCTATTTTCAATAAAGTTATTATTGATGTTTATTCAGTAAAGATTGTTATTGAATAAAGTGAATTTTACGATTATTAATCTAAATCCAATAAACTAAGAACACTCTGACTATAATATGATTACTTGAACTATATGTATAGCATAAGAGTGGATCCAGTTCAAGTATATAATCAAAATGATAGAAGTACAGAGAAATCAAAATGATCTATAGTACACGAATAAGACTGAATCCCTTATCCTGTGGAAACTGTAATAGTCCAAAAATAAATAAAAAATTAAACAAATAAAAATAATTATAAAAAATGAGTTAAAATAATAATAATAAATAAGTAAACAAAAAAACAACATTTCCCCATTTCTCTCCCCTAACCTCTCATCCCTTCCCACAATTATCTCTCCTCAACCCATCCTTACGCCCCTAAGTAATAGTTATTGCACAAATAAACAGAAAAACAATAATCGAGAAGAAAAAAAAAAGAGAATGGCCTTTGTTAGATTGAATGGCACAATGACCTATCTGGGTCACGACCTCATGTATTTATAGATGCGTATAATGAAGATTACATTCCAAATCTATGATTTGGTAACAAACCATAAAATCATAGATTTGGTAACAAACCCTTCAAATCATAACAACTAGTAAATCTTAGACTATTTTAGTATATACAGTTATGATCTATTTTAGGTTTAACACCCCCCTCAATCTGGACGATGTACTACTAAGTTCAGATTGCGCCTAAAATAGCTAAAAGAAGGTGTTGGCAGTGGCTTTGTCATGATATCGGCGAGCTGATCCTTGGAAGATATGAGTCGAACATCAAGCTGACGAGTCGATACTCGTTCACGAACGAAGTGATAATCAACCTCAACATGCTTCATCCGTCGATGAAAGATTGGATTGGCGGATAGGTAGGTGGCACCAATGTTGTCACACAATAGGCTAGGCGCTCGCGCTTGCGAGATCCCCAGCTCACGCAAGAGTACTTGGATCAAAATTAATTCGGCAGTGGCATCAGCAACCGCCTTATATTCGGCTTCCGTACTAGAACGAGAAATTGTCGATTGTTTCCTCGAACTCCAAGAGATAAGATTGCCACCAAAGAAGATCACATAGCCTCCAGTGCTTCGACGATCATTAGGATTCCCAGCCCAATCAGCATCTGAAAATGTAACGACCCAAAAAAAAAAGATAATAATAATAAGTAAATAATAATTATAAAAAAATAAAAAAATAAAAATAAATAAAAAAAATAAAAAGTAAATTATCGACTCTCTCTCTCTCCACCTTCCCCAAATATCTCCCCAACCCCTACAACTGTAAAAGGATCTGCAAAAAAAAAAAAAAAAACAAGAAAGGAAACAGAAACAAAAATGGCAGATTTTGGAAAGGGAAAAATGAGAGAAAGAAACATAGGAAAGATCACAGATTTTGGGAGAGAAGAATTGGAGATGACCTTCACTTCAGGCAGATCTAATAGGAATGGAAACAGATAGAAAAGTCATTGGTAAGTTAGATCTCATTTTCTTTTATTTTTGCACGAGATAGAAAAGTTATCTTAGATCTCTCTTTCAATTATTTAGATTTTTGGATATGGGATCGAAAATCAAAATTGGGTGTGTCAATTGCATCTAAATTGAATTATCATTTTGAGGGAAGAGAAGAAAATCATAATGGATGGATGCATAGCCATTTTTACTCGAGGAAAAATTAAAATAGATGGGAAATGGTTAATGACAGTAGTTTTAGGAAAGAAAAGAAAAATTCAAAATCATTTATCGAATTAATTAGAATCAGATTTCCACCTACTTTACCCAGTTATTTAGATGTTAATTAGCAGTTAGAAATCATGTCAGATCTTTGAATGAGATCATAGATCTTCTTCTTTGTACCATTATTGAGAATTAGATCAACCCTTCATTTACTAAACTGTTAGAATTAAACAGGGAAGAAAAGAATTGGAAAAGAATTAAACAGAGAGAGGTTTGAAATGAATTAAACAGAGGGAGAGAGGTAAAGAAAAATATATATACATATATTTAATTAAGTACAGAAAAGAAGAAAAGAAAGAGGTAAAGGAAAGGAAATTATATATATTTAACTAATTAAATACAGGAAAGAAAAGAGAGAGACAGTGGGGAGGAAAATGGAAGATTTGGTGAACACAAACAATTTTACAGAGTAAATACATAGAGTAAAAAAAAAAA
>NW_019268522.1:5025270-5027464 GCF_002738365.1 Cucurbita moschata | reverse complement strand
AGAGGGTTGTGTCAGAAGAGACATTATGATGGATTTAGAGGGACCTCATGCATATTGTATGTTCATAAGCATAGGGCTACTTCCCCTAGAGATGATGGGTGCGGACGCGCACCATATGATGAGCGTGAATACGCACAGGTGCGAATGCACACAGATGAGGGTGTTCATGAGGCGCATGACACTATGGGGTTCCGCTGACCTCCGGACGTCGCTACAGATTAGCTTGACCAGAGGGTCCAGGGGGTGTGCGAGCGCCCTGGGGATTCACACTCGCACGTGTGAGTCGTGTGTAGGGAAGTACTACACATCCAATTTATCCGAGACTGGAGGCCACCCCTAAGATGATTAGAGATAGGTCCCTAAATCATGATTGCATGTGTTTGCATTTGCATGGCCTCCTATAGTGGGGCCACTTACTGAGTATTCTTTGAAATACTCAGGCCGTGTGCCACATCATTTTTCAGGTAAAGGCAAGGCGCACTTGTACGGAGGACGGCGGCATCGCGAGCAGAGACTGTGGCACGTGCATAGGGTAGACTCATATTTAAATTTCTAGTCTTAAGTTAGAATAGGTTGTTTTGCATTTCATTGTTTTAAATTATTTTGTATTTGTTTTTGTTTCTCTAAATTTCAGTATTTCATATTTAAACACGTAAGACCATGGCAGTGTTTTTCAGAGGAGAAGTTGTTTTAAACGTTTTTTTTTTGAAAATTTTCATTATCAATTATGTTCATGTAAGAGTTATATTTCCGCATTATAGATGAGCATGAGACGTTAGTAGCGACTCTGAGTATGTGGAAATTTAGGGTCGTTACAGTTGGTATCAGAGCTCTAGGTTTTAGATTCTGTAGACTAGCCTACAATGTAGGCTTGGCACGTTCCATGGTCCCAACGTCGATGCCCCGTCACCGTCAGGTACGCCTTGCACAAGATAAGAAAAGAGAAACGTTTTCAAACTCGCATGCATTTTTATGTTAATGTTACTGAAATTGTTTTGATATTTCACATATTTATTTAAGAGCATGATGTGATGTGTTGCATGATGAGTGATTTTGTTTGCAATATGATTTGAACTTAGTAGATGTGATGCATAGCATAATTTCATAGGTAATGAGCCTTAGATTTAAGAGATGATATCTTGGTTTCTAGAACCATGCTGCCTAGACCATGCGAAAGAGTAAGACGAGGAAGGGGACTACCTCCTATTAGAAATAGAGGACGAGGTGAGGCTGAAGAGAGCCCACCTCGAGAGGGATCAGAGACAGGGTTTGAATTAAAACCCTTATTGTATGTATGGTCGGCAAGCAGCCCTGAGAGGGTAGACGTAGTAACTAAGGATAGAGAGAAGAATGACCAAGCAATAGTAGCCGACCAAACTCTAAGCGTAGTCCTAATAGTAGTAAAGATGACCGACTTCGACGTAGTACTAGGCATGGATTGACTAGCTGCAACCCATGATATTATAGAATGTCGCAAAAAATAAAAAATAAAAAAAAGTGATATTCTCACCATCGGTGGGACCTAGCTTTAAATTTAAAGGCACAAATGCCGGGGCTACCCCAAAGGTAGTCTCGATGATGAAAGCAAAGAGATTAGTCCAACAAGGCGGTTGAACTATATTAGCATGTGCCGTAGATGTAAGAGGGAAAGAAAAGACCCTAGAAAACATGTCCATCGTAAATGAGTTCCCAAATGTGTATTCGGATGACCTACCAAGAATACCCCCTTCTCGAGCGGTCGACTTCATCATCGAACTCGAGCCGGAAACTGGGCCTATTCCTAAAGCACCTTATCACATGGCGCTAGCAGAGTTGAAAGAACTCAAAGGCGCAATTACAAGACCTACGGGAAAAAGGGTTCATTCGACCTAGCATATTCCCCTAGGGTGCGCCAGTGTTGTTTGTTCAGAAGAAAGATGGATCGATGCGTTTGTGCATCGATTACAGAGAGTTAAATAAGAGAACCATAAAGAACAAATACCCTCTGCCTAGAATATAAGACTTATTCGATCAACTAAGAGAAGCGACGATATTTTCTAAGATAGACCTGCGGTCAGGTTATCATTAAATAAAGAGTAAAGAAAAAATATGAACCAAATACAGCATTTAGGACAAGGTATGATCGCTATAAGTTCGTGATATGTCATTTAGCCTCACCAATGCTCCAGCTGTGTTAACGGGGTTAATGAACCAA
>NW_019268522.1:4990033-5021297 GCF_002738365.1 Cucurbita moschata | reverse complement strand
CGCTGACCTCCGGACGTCGCTACAGATTAGCTTGACCAGAGGGTCCAGGGGGTGTGCGAGCGCCCTGGGGATTCACACTCGCACGTGTGAGTCGTGTGTAGGGAAGTACTACACATCCAATTTATCCGAAACTGGAGGCCACCCCTAAGATGATTAGAGATAGGTCCCTAAATCATGATTGCATGTGTTTGCATTTGCATGGCCTCCTATAGTGGGGCCACTTACTGAGTATTCTTTGAAATACTCAGGCCGTGTGCCACATCATTTTTCAGGTAAAGGCAAGGCGCACTTGTACGGAGGACGGCGGCATCGCGAGCAGAGACTGTGGCACGTGCATAGGGTAGACTCATATTTAAATTTCTAGTCTTAAGTTAGAATAGGTTGTTTTGCATTTCATTGTTTTAAATTATTTTGTATTTGTTTTTGTTTCTCTAAATTTCAGTATTTCATATTTAAACACGTAAGACCATGGCAGTGTTTTTCAGAGGAGAAGTTGTTTTAAACGTTTTTTTTTGAAAATTTTCATTATCAATTATGTTCATGTAAGAGTTATATTTCCGCATTATAGATGAGCATGAGACGTTAGTAGCGACTCTGAGTATGTGGAAATTTAGGGTCGTTACAGAAAAGGCACTCAACAAATCAGTGCTGGACTTTGTAAGACACAAACCCATATCAATAGTGTCATGTAGATAACGGAGAATTCGTTTGACTGCCGCCCAATGTATAGAAGTCGGAGAGGACATGAACTGACACACTCTGTTGACACAGAAGGATATATCAGGACGTGTCAGAGACAAATATTGGAGAGCACCAACGACACTTCGATAGCGAGTAGTATCCTCAGGTGAGAGCTTTTCACCACCATTCAATAACAACTTCTCACTGGGAAGCATAGGTGTGGGCACACCTTTGGAGGTGAGCATATTGGTTCTGGCTAATAAATCTCGAATGTATTTATGTTGTGTCAGAATAAGTCCACTAGAAGTATGGCGGACCTCAATCCCAAGAAAATAACTCAAAATACCAAGATCCTTGACGGCAAAATCATCCTGAAGCTGTGTAAAAAGTTTCTCAGTAGCCGTAGAAGATGAGCTGATGATAATAATATCATCAACGTAGATGAGGATATACATCTGAATGCCCGTTTTGTTAAAAATAAAAAGAGAGACATCAGCCTTTGAAGGTGTAAAATTCAGCTGTAATAGTTTGGAGCTAAGGCGAGAAAACCAGGCACGCGGAGCTTGTTTAAGGCCATAAAGCGACTTATCCAGCTTGCAGAGATAACCAGGGTGTTGAGAATCCACAAATCCAGGGGGCTGTTTCATATAAACATCTTCATTAAGAAGGCTATGAAGAAAAGCATTTTGAATATCAATCTGCCGAATAGCCCAACCACGAGAAATAGCAAGAGATAATAAGAGCCGAATGGTAGTGGGCTTAACAACTGGACTAAAGGTATCATCATAATCAACGCCATACTGCTGTTTAAAACCTTTAGCAACCAGGCGTGCTTTGTAGCGATCAATAGAGCCATCTGGCTTTTGTTTGAGTTTGAAAACCCATTTGCAATCAATAACGTTAAGACCAGCACGAGGAGGAACTAAGTGCCATGTTTTATTTTTTTTAAGTGCCTGAAATTCATCATTCATTGCCTGACGCCAGAGGGGATGCTCCATAGCAGTAATATGTGAAGTAGGTTCAGAGGCAGAAGACCGAGCTACAAGATATGTTACTGTTCCATCTGTATGCACCTTGGGTTTCTTGATATTGTGCTTCAATCGAGTACCATACGGATGAGTAGTAGGTGCAGGATCCACATTTGAGGGGACGGCCGTATCAGCCGTTGCGAGGGGAGCAACCGATGCTACAGCAGTTGGTTGACCAGCGGCCGAGGATTCGACCGGGCATTGTGCAATATCATCTGCTGGCGGAGGAGCCGAGGCCTCAATCATTGGCGGAACAACCAACGCGGATTCGCATGGCAGTGACGCGGAGGATTGTTGCGGCAATTCCGAAGCTGATGTAGACACCAAATTTTCTGCATCCAAAGAGTTAGTAGGCCCAGACATATGCATGTGATCATTCTCCAAATTAGTACTGCTATTATCCAAATGCAAGGTGCACAAATCAGGGGCATTATGCGTCGACTGCATGATTGGGGAAGAATTAGGTGAGGCTCTCTTGAATGGAAAAACATTTTCATCAAATATGACATCTCTAGACATATAGACACGACCAGAATCGGTGTCAAGACACTTATACCCTTTATGTGAAGAACTGTAGCCTAGAAAGACACATTCCTTTGATCGAAAAGAGAGCTTATGTTTGTTATAAGGACGAAGATGAGGCCAACAAGCACACCCAAAATTTTTTAATAAGGAGTAATTTGGTGGGGTATGAAAAAGAATCTCTAAGGGGCATTTTTTATCGATGACACGAGTAGGAAGACGATTGATGAGATATGTGGCTGTAAGAAACGCGTCGTCCCAAAATTTAATAGGTACATGAGCATGAGCTAGAAGGGCTAGGCCAGTTTCAACAATATGACGATGCTTGTGTTCAGCAGACCCATTTTGTTGATGTGTGTGAGGGCACGAAACACGATGACCAATTCCAAGGGAACGAAAAAATGTGTTATGAATTTTCTGATATTCCCCACCCCAATCAGATTGGACCCACTTGATTTTAGTATCTAGGAGGCGCTCAACATGAGCTTGGAATTGCAAAAATATACGAGGAGCTTCTGTACGATCATGCATCAAATAGATCCACGAAAATTTACTGAAATCATCAATGAAACTAATATAATATTTAAAACCCCCAACAGATGGAGGTGCAGGGCCCCAAACATCCGAAAAAATAAGTTCCAAAGGTGACGAAGACCTATGGGAAGAACTAGTATATGGTAATCGATGACTCTTTGCTAACTGACACGCATTACAAACTGACAAAGATGACTCACTAGCACACGAAATATTATTTAGACGCAAAATGGATTTTATTACTTGAGATGAAGGATGTCCAAGACGTGCATGCCATTGGGCTTGAGTAGTAGATCTGCTCACCAAGGCGTGCTTGAGATTATCGACATCGGATGGCTTAATAGGATAAAGACCAGATTCACACCTCCCATTTAGGAGACTTTTCCTCGACTGTCGATCCTTTATAGAAAAATGCCAAGGATGGAATTCAAAGAATACATCATTATCACGAGAAAATTTATGAACAGAAAGAAGATGTTTGGAAATTTCAGGCGCATGCAAAATATTACGCAACGCAAGAGGACGAGTAGCAGTATTAATTAGAGAATGACCAGTATGCAAAACACGCAAACCTGCTCCATTGCCGACTTGAACTTGTTCACCTCCATGATAACGTTCACGCACAGCGAGACGATCCAGGTCACTGGTGATATGGTCCGTAGCGCCTGTGTCGCTGTACCAATTTGGGTCAATCTTGTAAGAGGAAGTAGCCGCCAGTGCTGTAGGAGGAGCAGAAGAAGGTTCATCTTGATAGGACTCATCCATCCTATGCCAGCAGCGGATAGCAGTATGCCCCACTTTGCCGCAGATCTGGCAGGAAGGACGAGCAGAAGGGCCACGACGATCACTAGCAGGACGAGAGGGTGCATAACCTTGAGAACGACCACGACCGCGATCCCTACGCCCACGATTCTTCTGCTGACCACCACGACTAGCATAATTGGCAGAAGATCCAAGATTTAACTGAAGTTCAGCCTGGGGTTGTAGTTGGCGAGCTTCATACGTCATTAGATGTGCAAACACATCATCAAGGGTGAGGGCTTCACCCTTGGTAGTCATTGAGGTGACGAAGGGATCATAGTCAGGGCCAAGACCAGCGAGAAGATACGCAATCACATCATCATCCTGCAAGGCAGAGCCAGCGGCGGCCAGCTCGGTGGCTAGCCCTTTGATCTTGCAAAAATAATTTGCAGCAGATTGATCTCGTTTCTTGGACGTGGCGAGCTCAACACGAATCTGAGTAGTGCGAGCACGAGTTGACGATGAAAACATCCGCTGCAAGGTATCCCACGCCTCCTTGGACGTAGTAGCGGCAACCACATCATGAAGAATCTCCTCAGACATGGAGGAGAGAAGGCCGCTAAGGACTTGTTGATCCTGATCATACCACTGATTATAGGCCGGATTAGGGACCAGCTCAGCACCAGCAGCAGTTGAGGAAGGGATCAGCTTGGCAGGTGCAACATTGGTGCCATCGAGGTAGCCCATAAGCTCCGTACTCCGAAGGAAGGGGAGGAGCTGGGCACGCCATATGATGAAGTTGTTTTTTGTTAGACGAATTGTGACAACATGGTGTAGAGGGATTGGATATTGTTTAAGGCCAAAAGTCGCCATGGTAGTTGAGACGGTGTTGGAGATGGTGGATGGAGAGGAGGAAGAAGACATGGCGAGGAGTTTAAAAAATAAACTTTGGCTCTGATACCATGTTAGATTGAATGGCACAATGACCTATCTGGGTCACGACCTCATGTATTTATAGATGCGTATAATGAAGATTACATTCCAAATCTATGATTTGGTAACAAACCATAAAATCATAGATTTGGTAACAAACCCTTCAAATCATAACAACTAGTAAATCTTAGACTATTTTAGTATATACAGTTATGATCTATTTTAGGTTTAACAGCCTTTACCAAGGTGAGATTCACCGGAGATCTACTTGAAGATAGATCTAATCAATAATGTATATATTAAATCTTCATTTTCTTTTGTCCTATTTTTTAGAAATCACAACAAATTATAGTTAGATCTTGATTGAATTATTACAATGTTCTAGCTTTGAGTTAGAAACTAAATTTCAATCATTTATACGATTCTAGTAAATCACATCAGATTAGTTATATTATATTAAATTTTTATCAGTAGCCAAATGAATAGATTAAAGATAGAATGGCCAAATTTCAATCATTTATACGATACTAGTAAATCACGTCAGATTAGTTATATTAGATTAAATTTTTATCAGCCAAATGAATATATTAAAGATAGAATAGCCAAGAAAACTTCTGAATAGGAAACACTGAGATAAGGAAAGATTTGGAAACAGATGTGCATTGGAAATTTGGAATACATCAATTAAAAGGCAATACATCAATTAAAAATTAGGGAATTAAGAACCACAAACTAAATAGGGAGGGGAAGGTAAATACAGAGGGTAAATACATACAGTAGTAAAGTCGAGAATAACTTGAAATAGCTGTAAATAAAAATATAATTATAGATATATAACATTTCAAGACTTCTAACAATGGACCAATGTAAATTAGAGAAATAATCTTGTAGAGTTCAAACCCAAAACTAATGTCATGGGCTCATATAGGTTGACCCAAATTTCAAAGGACGGAATCGAACTTTCATTAAAGATATATTCGTGACAACGACTTAAGCTAGCTAGGTAAGTGACCTTACTATCGGCATGGTTATATTTGCTGTTGACACGTGCCCCGTGGTTCTGCACGTGTCATATATATTGATATGTGTGAATTGTCTGTGAATCGATATGCTTCTTATTTGTTATGTATATGTTATAATATGTGAATTGTTTGGTACGATGAGTTCAATGATATGTTTGAGATAGGATACGAGAAGGATGCACAAAACGAAATGTAACGATAGGAGTAAAATACGTTCATAAAACGTTAAGGTTAGGTTACATTCTGGAGTGATGTGGATAAGAGAGATTGATGGAAGAATACGGTTAGACTACGGGTAGAAAGGGATAGGGTGATAGATTGATAGAACGATAGCGTTAGGTTAAGTCCTTGTGATGAGATGACAAAGGTACGTTCACGTAATGATAGATATAAGAACGTTAAGGCTATGACAAGTTAGAGAATGATATGACTACGAAGTGTTTACGTTATTACTTGTTTATGATATGATATGTAACGACTCGAAATTTTCTACTTAATTTAAGGTCGCTACTGTATACGTACCATAAACATTGAATGCGAAAGACTTCATTTAAATTCCATAAAACATAACCTTTAACTTAAAACACAGCCATGGACTTACGTGTTTCGAAAACATCTTTAAAACGACACAACAAAAGGCTCGAAATAAAATAAATAAACGTTTAAGTTTAAAAGATCCTATTCTATCCTAAGTCTAAGAAAATAAATGCCACTATCCTATGCATGTGCCATGATCTCGAGTTGCGATGCTGTCGTCAGCCGTACAGGAATGCCTTGCCTTAACCTGAAAAATGTAGTAGCACATGGCTTGAGTATTTAAAGAAATACTTAGTAAGTGACCCCATTATTGGGGTTAAATGCAACAATCACATGCAATGAAATGATGGGACCTATCTTTTGTTTTGTTTCATTTCATTTCGTTTCGTTTCCCCTACAGTGTAATCCTAACAGGTAATCGTGGACGTGTACCATATACTCTACACGCAGCCCATACGTTCGAGTATGGGCTCACCAGCTAGTTCGCACACCGCTAGGCCACTGTCCCTAGCCGCTGGGCATGCTCTGGGGGCCCACCGGTTCCTGTTAAAACTAAAACCGTCATGGCAGCGCTATGCAGGGCATAACGATCGTTGTCCTGCCATTTGGATGTACGCGTCCGTACCCTCGTAATGGGATAGGGGTATCCCCCCAAATGCATGATCACACAATATGCATGAGGTCCCACTAGTCTTACAGTCATCATTTAATGAACATAACCCCGTGTCACGTTTTCATGCTTACGTGTCATTCTCATTACATATCATACATATTCCTAGCGGGGTTATGTATCATGCAATTTACCGTATTTCATGTCATACAATTCATCTAGTTACATTTCAATACTCATACAACAAGTCATAATCGTACAAGGGCCACACATCGTCATATGCATTCATATCACATCAACTAAGCAGCATAAATAACATACATTCACGTTCACATGATTTCGTACTTAAGCACCATAATCTAGCATACAATGTATCATATCATAACCAAGTCAATAACGTAAACACTTCATAGTCATATCGTTCTCTAACTTACCATAGCCTTAACGTTCTTATACCTATCATAGACATATCATTACGTTACGTACCTTAGTCATATCGTCACAAGAACGTACTCTAATGCTATCGTTCCATCAATCTATCACAAACCTATCTCTTTCTACCCATAACCTAACCGTATTCTTTCATCAATCTCTCCTATCCATAGCACTCCGTTATGTAACCTAACTCCAACGTTTCATGAACGTATCTTACTCCTATCGTTACATTTCGTTTTGTGCATCCTTCTCGTATCCTATCTCAAATATCTCCTAGAGCACATTGTACCATAATTATTATCATACAATCCACATATTATAACATAACATAACATATAGGAAGCATATCGATCCACAGACAATTCACACATATCAATATATATGACACGTGCCGAATCACAGGTAACGTGTCAACATCAAATATAATCATGCCGATAGTAAGGTCACTTACCTGGCTAGCTTAAGTCGTTGTCACGTATATATCCTTACTGAAAGTTCGATTCCATCCTTTGAAATCCAAGTCAACCGTAATAACTGACAAAAATCTCTATGTTCAAAGCCATTTTACTTCTCAAATCTGACCATGGTTGTTTTTTGTTTCTTTCTTTTTTTTTTGTGTAGGTTTTCTGTTCTTTCTTTTTTTTTGCAGCTTAGATGGGTAGAGGAGAGATAATTGTGGGAAAGGATGAGACGTTAGTAGAGAGAGGTGGGGAAAGGTTTATTTTTTAGTTTTTATTTTTTTATTTTTTTTATTTTTTGAATTAATTAATTAATTTTTTTATTATTATAATTTTAACTATTTTTATAATTATTTTTATTCGTTTATTCCTTTATTTATTTTTGGGCTATTACATTATATCCCTCTAAAAGAAACTTTCGTCCTCGAAAGTGTTTTAATCTAGGAATAACTCGGGTCCTTATTCTAAGAGTTCTTTGTTAAGTCTTCAAGTTCCATTAAGTAAAAATTCTTAACAAGTATACCTTAATTCGTATGAGTCATAACATTTATTTGCATGCATAAAACTTTCATAAGCCTATCACTTTGCATTCGTAAAATCTTTGAATCCTTATAAGGTGTCTTGTCATATAGTTAGGTATTTTAAATCTGAATTCATACTCCAAAAGGGTCTTTTGGTCATTTACCCCCAAATCTTGGTTTAATTCTTCAGCATATTCCAATAGTCTTGTAACTTTGTGTAATCCTTTTACACCATGATATAAGGCTCCTCATCAAATTTCATGTCATTTAGAGGTCACTTTGGTCATAAACTAGTGGTACATAATTATAGGGGCATTTTAGTCATTTTACACCTACACTTGGTTTAGCCTGTTATCATAACCTAATGGTCACCAAATTTCGTACATAACCTTATCATATCATATTGGGTCTTCTTCTAAAATTTCATGGACAACATAATTCATCTAAGGTTTGTGGTTCTGGCACTTCATTGAAATAAATATTCATGTGTAAATAAGGTTGGAAAACTTACATAGTTCCTCATTTTTTTTAATTAATTAATTAATTAATTTATTATTTTTACTATGATTCCATCTACTAGATCAATAGTTTTACTAGTTTCTGCTTTACATCGTTCTCCAAATCAAATTTTCTACACTTAGTTAAAGGTTCACTAATGGACCTGTTTGTCCATACATCCTCAAAATCTCATTTTAAAATACTGATCTCCGCCTACACAAGAAAATTGTTGGTAAAACTCCAAAAAGACACTTTTTTTTATCTAATTTTTTCCACTCCTTATCATTAAAGAAAGACAACGAAAAATTTCAGGGTAGAAACCTTCTCGAGAATTTCTCTTACGATTCGAACCCATAGCTGATGATAGAACTAAAATAGATATTTTTTGTTTACTACTCACACACACTCATACCTTTGTTTCTCGATCAATCTCTAATTCTAATCTTCCTCCCCAATCAAATATTATGGTGCTGGTATAGACCGAAATTTCGTTACAGTCCAATTTTGACCAGTAATAGATACCGGGTCTTATCAATATTTGACTGACCACAATTCTGTATAGTCCATTTACTATAGGAGTTCCCCGGGAATTCACTAGAGGAATATTTTCAATTAAAATTGTTCGTTCTCTATATTTTTAATAATTAAAAAGAAAGAAAAAATTGTTTTCCTTTCCTCATTATTGTTTGTGTCCACTTGATTTGGTTCATCATTAATGTCTCATCTTTGTAGATGAATTCCATATACAAATTTGCCTATTTTCCCATACAAAATTAAGAAATTTGTAATACTTCTTCTCGTTTGGCTACCTACCCCAATTCTAGTAAATTTTTGGAGTCAAAATCATGACATGAAACTGGTTAAGAACTCCACCCTATCCCAATGCAAATAGAATGCACTAGTAAATCACATAGATCTACGAACGACTTCCTGTATTTGGTTTGTGGAAAAGCTAGAGTTTGAGGATTTGGTAACTTTCATTGGAAACATTGTCAAATGGGCTTTTCTCTTGGTATACCTTATCAAGTACAGCCCAAAACTAATGCTCCTATAACCATAACGGAAAGACATCACAACCCTTTCAATGCCTTGTACTATGAAGAATGGGCTTAACAAAATTCTCTTATAAGAATTGGTATTATATTAGCATGGTGGATATTCTCAGATGCCATAAAACTTGGGATACTTGAAAATCAAACTTAAAATGACAGTTTTGAAACTTTAACTATAGTAATACCTTTTAACCAAGTTGACATTGCTAGGAAAAATTGATTGGTAATTTTCTACAACAATTTGTTTATGTTGAGCTTCCTGAGTGCATTCGTATACCTTAAGGAGGATTACCACAAAACTTCTAGTTGATTTAGAGACAATGTCCCACTCTAATCCTCGTATGTCCCCCAGCCAAGTTCATCTTAAATCATGGTTTCTTAAATTTAAGGTACCTTGACAATCTTATACCGTAGTCCCTCTCCATATACCTCTAAAATTTTGACCATGATCGTAATGCCTCATCCAAATTGTGGCTCGATACTTTTAAATCATCTCACAACTTCCATAATTGCGGTTGTATTACTTTTATTTTTTTATTTTTTTTTTATTATTATTATTATTATTTATATAGTTTTCAAGCCTTATTAAGGTAGGAAAGTTTTTTACATCTCAGTACTAATAAAGCTCATCTCCCGTTAACGCACAAACTAGCTAAATCTAATTATGCATAAAAATTTACTCCTAATGATTTAAACTATCTATGCCTAATTACGCATAAATAATTTAAATTGGATTCCAAAAATTTAACTTAAGTCTAATTATGCATAAAAACTTACTCCTGATAATTTAAACTAAGTCTAATTATGCATAAAAACCTACTCCCAATAATTTAAACTAAGCCCAATACGGCATAGAAACTAACTCCCAATAATTTAAACTAGGCCTCATCATGCATAAATAATTTAAACTCGATTAAAAAAATTTAACTAGCCAGAAGGTAGTCATACATACTAACTTTGAACGCTTTCTAAAAATTGAAACTAGGAGGAAATAGTCCGGGCAAATCAACCAAAATTTTGGCCTTGAGCCGTCAAAAAGTGTACTCTCTGACTGGCTCAAACCGTTCATTTAGGATGATAAAATGAAGTGGGGGACCTCCCTTTTTTATAGTGGAGGCCAACCCGCCACTTCTCAACTTTAGCAATGTGGCACAAAGTTTCGCTTCTTTTATTTATTTTTTATTTTTTTATTTTTTTATTTTTTGTTCATACATCATACACGTCAAGATGAAACTTTCGTCCTCGAAAGTGTCTTGATATTGAAATTACTCGAGTACTTCTCCTTGATCTCTTCCCTCTATTTCCACATAGTTTCTTTCGTTTCATAGTCTTGTAAAGATCATTTTTATTGTACATGTTTTTTTCTTTCCTTCTTTCTTTATGAGCATCACAAATAATCTCTAATGATATTTTTTCACTAAAAAATGTTGTGCCAGCTGGTTGGTTTCATATTAGAAAGTTGCAGTTGACCATCATTCTTTTTTTTTTCCTTCAGGAACATTGACATGAGTTCTTTGCATATGTCAGTTTTATGATATTAACCTTCGCATTTCCAATTATTATACATATTTTCTTTTCGTCCTAGTTTGTTACCCTTAAAATGTTAAAACCTAAAATATTACTTAATTCTGAAAGGGTTTTGAGTAGAGTGATACCCGAGTAAAAGAGAGTACATGAATGGACCAAGGTTATATCCGATAAAGTGACCCAGAGTATAGATGACTAAGAAATGCTTAAAAAGAATTGAAACTTACTACCTATATCAACGAGATGCACTTTCCTTTTTGTTGGCTTAATCATAAGAACTTCGAGATTAAATGTGCTTTTCTTGGAGCAAGTTTATGTTGGAAGACCTCTTGAGAATTTTCGTAGCAAACATGTGAGTGAGGAAAAGACATGCTGGAAGGACTCATGTTTGTCTGTGGAGATAGTTTTCACTCTTAGAAGCGAGAAGTAAATAACCTTACAATATTGTCAGGGGAATATTAGGGCCATTGACGGCCAAATCCTGAGTTTGAAAGCTTGCACATGGGTAGATACAAGCAGAAACTTCAAACCCAACCAAATTATCAACATCCAAAGAACTATAAATTCCCAAAAGATTCCTCCCCTTTTATTAGACTTAAATATGCAACATATTTAAGTCTATAAAGAAACCCCGCGACTCTCTCTAGAATTATTACATGTGAAAGCAAGCAAACATTAAAGAAAAAAAAAAGTAGGTTTTGTGGGACCAAAATGAGTGAGGGTGATTTTACTTCATTTTTCCCAAGGGTGAATCAATTCAAACTTCCCCGAATGAAGATTTTCTAAGTAAAATCCATCATCAAATGTTGCCCAAATGCAGTTTTTAACGTTGCATCGTTCCAGCTTGTAATTTTTCTCGAACTATATTATAGTCTATCCTATGTGTTTCGTACGTTCGTGAAAAACTAGATTTGCTGCTATGTGTAATGCTCCTTGATTATTACAATAGAATAATGCTTGTTCGGACAGTGGAACTTTCAAGTCTTGAAGAATGTATCTTAACCAAGTTAACTCCAAACAAGTATTTGTCATAGCTCGATACTCGGCTTATGCTGATGATTTGGACACATTGATTTATTTTTTTAGACTTCCAAGGAATAACTAAATTTCCAAGGAAAATGCAGAACCCATAAATTGATCGTCTGGAAGTTCGGCAACCACCCCAGTCTAAATTGCAATATGCTTGTAATCTTAAGTTGTTTTCAAATGGTAGTAGAAGTCCTTGACCAGGAGTACCTTTGATGTATCTAAGAACTCGAAAAGCTGCCTCCCAATGTGGTTTTCTTGGTTCATGCATAAATTGACTAAGCATACGAACTGAATACACTATGTCAGGCCTAGTAACGGATAAATATATTAATCTACCAATCAACTGTCTGTATTTACTTGGATCATTCAACTTCTCTCCTTCTGTTAGAGAAAGTTTTAGATTTTGCTCCATAAGAAATCTTTCTGGACGTGCTCTTCTAAGACATGGGTCTTGAAAAATGTCTAGAACATACTTCCTTTGAGAGATAAAAATTTCTTTTCTAGACCTAGAAAATTCAATGCCTTGAAAATATTTCAAATTCTCTAAATCTTTGATAAGGAATTTCTCGAGTAAACTAGTCTTGAGATGTTGAATTTCTTTGAGATCATTGCCTGTCAACAGAATATCATCAACATAGATAAGAGTTGCAGTGAAAGAAGTACCTTTACTCTTAATAAATAAAGAGTAATCTGCTTTGGACTAGGTGTAGCCTACATTTTGTGTATTGGTTAGAGAATATGGAGAACCAATTGCGAGAAGCCATTTTTAAACCATAAAGAGATGTATGGAGCCGACATACTGTATTCTCCCCCTGTTGGCGAATACCTGGTGGTAAAGACATATCGACTTCCTCGTCTAGATTACAATGGAGAAAGGCATTTTGAACATCCAACTGATGAGTGAACCATTTTTGAGCAGCAGCAATAGTGAGTAAGCAATGAGGTGTAGTAAGTTTCACTGTAGGAGAAAACGTCTCTTTGTAATCAACACCTTCAACCTGAGTGTATCCCTTTGCTACCAGTCGAGCTTTATAACGTTCAGTAGAACTATCAAAGTTGTGTTTAATCTTGTATACCTAATGACGGCCAATAGCTTTATGGCCAGGTGGTAGAGAAACGAGAGACCAAGTATGATTACGTTCCAAAGCTGTAATTTCATCATTCATAGCCTGCTGCCGTAATGGATCGCCAACTGCCTCATCATAGGTTTTAGGTTCTGTTTGGGCTGTAATAAGAGCTAGAAAAGTACGTTGAATAGGTGAAAAATGAGAGAATGAAAGGTAATCATGAAGGGGGTACTTGGTGCTAGTGTAGGGACTTGAGCTAGAGGTTAAATGATTGGCTCCAGAAGACATCTCATTATCATTATAACAAGCTGGAGGCTATTTGGTACGAGTAGAACGTCGGAGTGGAATTCATGTATCAGGTGGGATAAGATTAGAATTAGTGGGTGAATCTGGAGAAGGAATAGAAGGCGGAGGGTCGACGAATTAGTAGGTGAAGGAATAGAAAGTGGGGGAGGACTAGAATGGATGTTTGAGTAGGATGAATCATGAAGTGGTAAAATGGGAGTTGAAGGAGCTAATGTCAAAGTTTGTGAAGCTCGTGAAAAAGGAAAATCATCGTCACAAAATTTAACATCACGACTGATAATTTTTTTTTAGATTGCATGTCATACAACTTGTAACCTTTGTGACCACAAGGATATCCTACGAAAACACAAGGAATTGTCCGAGGTTCAAATTTTTTCTTAGGGTGTACTACAGTTGCATAACACTTACAACCAAAAACTTTAAGAGGGTGAAATGTAGGTGGTCTTTGTAGAGTGCTTCAAAGGGTGTTTTGTTAGATAACAATGGTGATGGTGTTCTATTTATAAGATAAACAGCAGTTAAAATGGTGTTCTATGTAGAGTGCTTAAAATGCACTCTACCTAACTTTAACTCGGCCTAAGATTTCTTATGCAGTTGGGGTTATGAGTCGGTACATGCAAAGTCCAAAGAAGCCTCATTTGGATGCAACTCGACGGATCTTGAGATATGTCAAAGGTATAATCGACTATGCTCTTTTGTACAAAAGAAGCAAAGACTGCAAGCTAGTTGGATACTGTGATGCTGACTATGCAGGAGACCACGATACTCGGAGGTCAACCACTAGGTATGTGTTCAAGTTTGGTTTGGGAACAATTTCTTGGTGTAGCAAGAGACAACCAACAGTATCATTATCAACTATAGAAGCAAAGTATAGAGCAGCTCAGGAAAGTACATGGTTGAAACTCTTGATGGAAGATTTGCACCAGAAAATTGAGTATCCAATATCACTTCATTGCGACAACCAATCTGCGATTCGCCTAGCAGAAAATTGCAAGAACAAAGCATGTGGAGGTGCAGTACCATTTCATTCAAGAGAAGGTCCTAAAGGAAGAAATCGAGATGTAGCAGATCAAGACAGATGACCAAGTGGCAGACTTGTTTACAAAAGAGTCGAATACGGGCAAACATGAGAGTTTTCTCTGTCAGCTTAATATGGTGCGGCGATTGAGGACTAGTGCTGAGGGGGAGTGTTAAAATATCATCACTAGCCCAATAGAGTCAAGCCCAATAATTGTACCAGCCCATTGTATATTTATTTTAGTAGAGATTTTAGGAAATATAATAGATGTGTTAGGAAAGAAATCTCGATATTTTAGGAAAAAGATTTACATTTTTTAGGTCTAGATTGCGTAGGGTATAGTATACCCCTCGACCCTACCTAGTTTTTCATCCCAAGAAATTCCAAGCATTATAAAGTAGTAGTATTCTACAAAGTGTCTTGTATTCTCTTCTCGATTGGTCTTAATAAAGAGTGCAAGTGTTTCCCACAGAGAGTTGTGTTCAACATGCAGTATGCTTCCAATTCATCCCAGAGTGCTTTGAGCTTGGTGAAATATGCTGAAAGTGCCATGGTTCCCTATGACATCATTGTTATCGACATTTGTATCTGAAAAATTGCTGGAGCATTCTTTTGTGAGAATTGATTGTGAAGATCAACCCACACTTGATGAGCTGTCTTGGCGTGAATAATTCCATCAGCGATATCTGCTTCAACTGAATGAGTTAACCAAGATATTATCATACTGTTAAACTGATTCCAGAGTTCAAATTCGATTAAATTTGCATCTTGAGACGGTTCTTCAATAGTGCTATCAATGAAGCCAATTTTCTTTTTGGCAATAAGAGCATGCATAACTAATTGACGCCAGGATTGATAATTTGTTCCATTTAATTTTATTGGAACAAGTGAATATAATGGCAGAGTGATGATTATAATAATGATGTATTAAGTCAACATCCGAAATTTTGAAGTTCGATTTGGCTGATTCCGCCATAAAGAAAATTATGATATTTAATAACACCAAGATCGATTCTTTGATACAATATTAAGAATGAGAAATAGAATTGGGATCGAAAGAGCAATCTTCATTAATATTCACAACGTTTAAATCGGATACAAGCTACCAACTAATACCTAAAAATAAGGAAAAATATAAACTAACTAAATTTTGAAAATAAAATAAAATAAAATATACTATTAAGCAAATCATAAAGGAAAAAATATTAACGAATTACGAATATCTAAAATATATTCCATAACTAATTATTATAATATATTCTCCAAATATTATATCTTAATAAGTTCTTATCATGTTAATTCCTAACGATCTTGGTCCTTGGATTCTAAAACCTTGGTTATCTTTTAAGGGCTTTAGTACTATGGTTCATGGTTCTTGGTTCTTGATCCATGTTCTAGTCCATGATCTTTCTCTAGTCCTTGGTACTTTCTAAGTTCCTTTTCGGTTCTTGGTTCTTTCTCCAACACTCTGTCCTGAAGATTTACGGTATTAGACATGAACCTGATATCTTGTGTCCAAGGGTTCATGCGTTCCAAGCGACATAGTCTTAACCCACACCTCAAGGCTTGCCCTTCGATGAGCTCTGAAAACCTACATCCAAGGAAGGCTTCTTACGTAACAAACGATGTATTCTAATTCTGCATCAAGGGCTTGCCCTAGGATACAGTTTGAATACCTATGCCCAAGGCTTCATGCGTTCCAAGCAGCATAGTCTGAATACCTACGCTCAAGGCTACATGCGTTCCAAGAAGCGTAGTCTGAAATCCTGCACCCAGGTATTCTAAGCGGCTTCATGCGTTCCAAGAAGCATAGTCTGAATACCTACGCTCAAGGCTTTATGCGTTCCAAGAAGCGTAGTCTGAAATCCTGCACCTAGTGCTTGCCCTATGTTACAATATCAATACCTATGCCCAAGACTTCATGCATTCCATGCGGCATAATCTGAATACTTACAGCGTATTTTGAGTCAAATGTTGGCTGGAAATGCTCGAGAGGACTACTTTGATGAAATAGAGGAAAACGGAGACAGGGCTGAGGCTCTTAAGAACAACGCATGAATTTCTTTCTTCGAGGAGAATAATAATGATTGACTATTAAGTAAGGACTTAATTGTGAATATGATATTCCAAGGAATGTTCATAAGTAAAATTATAGCATAATTGTATGAGTTTTTATTTCACTTTTGATTAACAAATGACAACATTTTTCATTTTCAACCTCGACATAACTCAAACTCCACTCTTTTAGAGTAGTAGTAACCTATAATAATTATAAAAAAAGAGATTATTTTGTAGTTTTGAACCGAGTAATATGGCATAAATTAATATGTAGCACTTGCCTTAAGGTCGGGATCTAAAATTCACATAGTCAATTGTACTCGATTGTAAGGAGAACACCTGCTAATGCAAACCAAGTAAGTGACCTTAGTAACGGTTAGGTTAAAAGTTGATGTTCGTATCATGACACGTGCCTCGTGGTTCTATACGTGATATATGCTTGATATGTGTGAAATGTTTACGGAACAATGCGACAATGGTGTCTGTATGAAACGATATGACTAAGATATCTTTATGAAATGATATGACTGGGATATGTTTATGAAACGATATGACTAGGATACATTTAGGAAACCTAGACTAGGATATGTTTATGAAACAATTTGGCTAGAATATGTTTATGAAACAATAAGACTAGGATACATTTAGAAAATGACATGACTATGATATGTTTATGAAACGAGATGACTAGGATATGTGTATGAAATGGTATGACTAAGATTTGTTTATGAAATGAGATGACGATGATATATTTATGAAACGATATGATAAGACTACGTCTATGAAATGACATGACTATGATACGTTTATGAAATGATATGACCATGATATGTTTATGAAAGAATATGACTAGGTTATGTTTATGTAACGATATGATTGTGATGTGTTTACAAAACAATATGACTATGATATTCTTACGAGATGATAAGTCCATGATATGTTCGTGATACAACGTGACTATGAGATGATACGTGAATGTTATGACACGTGATATGATGATGTACTGATGATATGATAAATGTTATTGTATAACACGTTTGGCGATATAGTACATGATATGATGTATGTATGATATGACATGATATGACACGATGCCTGATATGAATGATATACGACAAAAATGTGTGGACATAATGCACAACCGCAATTTATGTAAGGAAACTATGATAAAGATTATGATATGAACGAAAAATGGAAGGGGTTGTCTTACATGATAATGAATAAAAATGTTGGGATCTCATGCATCATTGTGCATTCATGCATCCAGGAATACCCCTATTTTACGATGATACAGACACGTACACTACGAGGCTGAAAAATGATCATCATGTTTATCATAATGCTACGACGATCGCTATGCCTAGCTGGTGTTTGACATCAACAGCTCTAGAGAATGCTCGCCTGACCATGAAAGGGGCCCGGAGGTGTGCGAACCGACTGGTGGGTTCATACTCGCACGTGTGGACCGTTTGGAATGAACACCTAAGGAATATAGAATTATACGATAGGTCCTACACATGATTGTATGTGTTTGCATCTAACCGCAATAGTGGGGTCACATACCAAGTATTTCTTTTAATACTCAAGTCATGTGCTACTGCTATTTCAGGTAAAGGCAAGGCACCTCTGTACCACTAACGACTACATAGCCATTCGAGACCATGAAACATGCAAAGGGTAGTTGTGTTTAGTTTCTTAGAGTTAGATTAGGATAGAGTGTTTTTAATTATAATGTTAATATATTTCATTTAATATTTTGTTACGTCGTTTTAAAGATATTTTCAAACACGTAGCTCTATTGTAGTGTTTTAAGATGAAATCTATATTTTATGATGAAGTTAAGTTATGATTATGATAGTGACTTTAGGTAAGCAGAAATCTAGGGTTGTGTATTCTTATTTGAACGGAAGGATATGCTCCTTGTATTAGAAATTTATTTCAAATGAGTACAAATTAAGTTACAAATTCATGGAATAAGAGGTAAAAAAATTTAAACTTTCCACTCATTTTTTTAACTAAAAAAAATTAAAAATTAATAACCTAGACTATATTATGAGGTTGTATAAACCATTAAGCATAAAATAATTTTGGGCTTTTGAACTTAAAGTATTAAACTTCTAATTTAACATTCAAACTATAATTATATTTTTAGAAATCGCCATAGAAGTTGAATATGGATAATGACTTTTTTCTGTTGTATATTATACTTTAAAAGCTATCAATTATATATATATATATATATAAAGGTGGTGCCGTTGAAAATTTTGCATCATGCAACAACCTTATTACCTAAATCATTGGCCTTCGACTTGCAATAGATTGTTAGAAGTTCTCCTTCCCTTTAATTAAGAATAGTCACTTTCTAAGGTGACTCTGGAAATTCGAAAGATAAACAAATGATGACATTAAAAGTTGATGCAAAAGTAAACAACAAATCAAATAAAGACAATTCATAGCATTCATTTTTCAATGGATTCTGATTTTAGAATCTAAAATCTGAATAATTGCCAAAGATAAAAGAAAAAGAGATATAACTTAGAGATAACTTGTTCTATTTCCTGTTAAATCTAGTAACATTTCCTATTTTTGTCTTCCCAATATCTGCCATCTTTTCTTGTTGTTTTGTTTCTTCTTCCCAAANTCTGCTATTTTTCTGTTTTTTTTTTTTTTTTTTTTTTTTTTTTTTTCATTCTATTTCACAACCGGTGTTGGGTTGAGAGACAATGAGGAAGGTGGAGACCATTTACTTTTTTTTAATTTTTTTCTTTACTCATTATTATTATTATTATCATTTTTATTTATTTTATTATTATTTTTACTCTGGTTACATGAGGTCCCAACATTTATCTTTTCATTATGTTGTATAACAACGGTCTAGAATTTTTCTTTATATCATATCATTTTATCATAACTTTCTAGGTGTATATTGGGGTTGTGCATTATGTCAATTCATCACATTGCTTGTCAATCATATCATATCATATATCTCATCATGTCAAACATATGTCATATCATAAACTTATCATGTCTTGTAACGTATCATATAACATTGCATAGCATCATCGCATCAAAGAATAACATCATCACACATCGTACATCATCATCATAAAATATAGTCACAACATCATAAATATAAAGAATAAATGACACGTGTAAGGGCCACTAGGTACATGTCGTCATACATTAAACAAGTCGTTCAACCTACCCAATAGTAAGACTACTTACTTGGTTGCCCTTAGCCGGCGTTCTCCCTAAATTCGAGTATGTTTGCTTTTCGCCCCTCGAAATTTCTCCTAGTATTATTAGTCGTCGTTTTCTATTAGAACGTCCATCTTGCTTCGTTAGTAACTATAATTTCTTAACTCAGTTTAACATAAACCGAGAAATTTAACTATATCCTGACTTTAATTTCTTTAAAGAATGTCAATTTAAGATTTAGGATAGTCAAAACCGCAAAAATTAGGCAAAATACCCTTTTCGGAATGGTGTATAAATTTCAAATTTACTTCATTTTTGTGCTTGAAATTTTTCTATAATATCTAGACTTTGATTTTAAGGTTGACGTCAATATTTTATTCTTCAATAACAACTTTAATATTTTATTGAGATGTAAACATTTTTATATTAAATGTTTCCATATATTTAAGAACTTAAACAATTAATAGACACTTTGTTAGAGTAGTGTTACGTCAAGTACACTAGTTGTGTAGTAACCAAAATATTTTATGTGATGTAAGGTGAAGGTGATGAATTTGTCTAAGGATTTCATGGATGAATGAGCTCGAATACCTTTGTTCGACTATTATATAAAGAAAAACCCTTCTCATCTGCACCCAATGCAGTGCGAATAGTTGCATCGGTCTTGAAGCCAAATTTTATGCTCTGGCCAAAAAACCTCGAATGAAAGCTTCCCATAGTTGCTGCTAAAAGTTGCACCAAAACAATGTTGTCGGCAACAAATTCTCTTTGAATTCCCAGCTGTATTCCTGTTTGAATGGAAGAATATGCTCCCCTAATTAGAAAGGTATGTCACATGTTTTATTGTCAACATTGGTTATTTACTTAAAAACTAAAATCGGACCCGAAAGTAAAGGAATTTGAACCTCTAATGTTTTAACTAAGGACCTCTAAATTATTCAGTTAAGTTATGCAATGAATTACATTTAAAAAATAAAATAAAATTTTTATTCATATTTGAAGGATGACTAAATGTAACGACCCTAAATTTCCACACACTCAAAGTCGCTACTAACGTCTCATGCTCATCTATAATGCGGAAATATAACTCTTACATGAACATAATTGATAACAAAAATTTCAAAAAAACGTTTAAAACAACTTCTTCTCTGAAAAACACAGCCATGGTCTTACGTGTTTAAATATGAAATACTGAAATTTAGAGAAAACAAAAACAAATACAAAATAATTTAAAACAATTAAATGCAAAACAACCTATTCTAACTTAAGACTAGAAATTTGAATATGAGTCTACCCTATGCACGTGCCACAGTCTCTGCTCGCGATGCCGCCGTCCTCCGTACAAGTGCACCTTGCCTTTACCTGAAAAAAAAAGAAGTGGCACACGGCCTGAGTATTTCAAAGAATACTCAGTAAGTGGCCCCACTATAGGGGGCCATGTAAATGCAAACACATACAATCATGATTTAGGGACCTATCTCTAATCATCTTAGGGGTGGCCTCCAGTCTCGGATAAATTGGATGTGTAGTACTTCCCTACACACGACTCACACGTGCGAGTGTGAATCCCCAAGGCGCTCACACACCCCCTGGACCCTCTGGTCAAGCTAATCTGTAGCGACGTCCGGAGGTCAGCGGAACCCCATAGTGTCATGGGCCTCATGAACACCCTCATCTGTGTGCATTCGCACCTGTGCGTATTCACGCTCATCATATGGTGCGCGTCCGCACTCATCATCTCTAGGGGAAGTAGCCCTATGCTTATGAACATACAATATGCATGAGGTCCCTCTAAATCCATCATAATGTCTCTTCTGACACAACCCTCTTATCTCATCTCTTTGTTACTCTAGGTAACACATACTCGTGGATATTTATATTAATATCGTTTTCACGCTCTTAGGGTTGTGTCCTATGTCGATCTAACGACATGATGCAATATGGCACTCATCATCATATAGCATGCTCAATATGGAAAACATCATCATATTAAGATAAACGTCACGCAATCATCATACTCATCATATTGCCACAAAGTGCATCAAACATATCAAGTACGACATTCATCAATATATATATATATACTGAGCACATCATCAGGTATCATAACCCACACGTCATCATAACTCATACATCATACATCATCATAACTCATACAATTTTTAGCCTATCCTATAGTAAGGCCACTTACCTGGTTGGCCTTAGCCGAAGAATTCCCTAATTTATTTACGTAAGCTCCCGTTTCTCGAGAACTACACCAAACGTTGCCAAGGTTTGCTTCCTATCGCATCGTTCGTCACATTTTGTTAGTATTTCACATTTTAATTAATAATCCAACTAACCGTGTGAAAAACTGCTCTAAACTGTCTCAATAAAAATCGAATTCCATGTTTTCATTGTTTCTAAATTATATAGGATAATGAAACTTAAAACTTAAATTAATAATATGCCAATATTATTAATATTTCAAGTGGCTTGGATAATTCAACATTTAATGTTATATCCTATAAATACAAATATAACAATTTCTCATATCTTTTCCTATCATTTATTTCTCTTCTATGTCATATTTTAATTTTATTTACTGTACTTGCCATTTTCAAACCGTTCTAACTTTCTTTTCTTTCCTAAAATCCTCTCTCTTTTGTTTTTTTTTTTCCTTCTTTCTTTTAACTCTAATCCTGTTTAGTCTTTCAATTTTGGCATTACCATATGAATCGTACTTGCCATCTTCAAACTGTCCTAACTTTCTTTTCTTTTCTAAAATCCTCTTTCTTTTGTTTTTTTTTTCCTTCTTTCTTTCCACTCTAATTCTGTTTAGCATTTCAATTCTACTCCCATATCTAATTATTTTAAGCAATTTAAATTTAATTCTTTTAATTAGTTTCATTTTTTTTAGGCAGTTTAATTTACTCACCAGATTTTCTTTAGTTTTACTATTTCCAAATCTAATCTTCCTCTCTTTCTTGTGAAAATCTCTTTTGATTATGTTTTCCAAATTTGGTATTTTTTATTTTTATTTGATCTGTCTTCCAATCTTTCTCTCTTTTGATTATGTTTTCCAAATTTGGTATATTTTATTTTTATTTGATCTGTCTTCCAATCTTTCTCTCTTCTCTTCTGTCTCATATTTTAATTCTATTGCCAGATTTTATTTTTATTTGAATATGTTTTCCAGATCTTTCTTTTCCCTATCTTTCTCTCCTCCTTATCTATCTATTCCTTTTTTTCTCTAATCAATTTTCATGGACCCTAATAATTTCTAATTCAGATCATAGCAACAGATAACGGATAGATAATTTCTAATTCAGATCATTGCAACAGATAATTTCTAAATTTCTACCTCAGATCTAAATAATTGCTAATATCCTTTGTAGAAAGAAAGAGAAAAATAAAAAAAAGGTAAATCTGACTACTAACCTTTTGAAATGACATCTCTCTTCTACCATCTCCCCATTATCTGCCTTCCTTCTGTTTTTGTTTTTGTTTTTGTTTTTTGTTTTTTGTTTTTTTTTGGCTGAGTTATTGATATGAGGGAGATTTTAGGGGATGGATGGAGAGATTAAAGGAGGTGGTTTTTTTTTTTTTCTTTATTTTGTTATTCTTATTTTAACACACACAGATATATATATATATATAATTAAACCCTGGGGGCGTTACACTAAAATAGATTTGGTAAATTTTAGAAATCAAATTAGAAATGAAGTAAATGGTTAGGGACTAAAGCTATACATATTTTAACTTTAATAATTCTATAAAATATTGAATAAAAATGAAAATTAGATATTAGAGGTATAAACAAAACATTTTAAACCCACCCAAAATTTCAAGTTGGTTGGATTGATAACCCAAATCACCACAAATATTTTCGCAGCCGACTTAACCTAACACTCTATTTTTTAATTAGGTCGTGTGACTAGTTACTATGATTGATTGGTTGGTTGGTTGTGTGATTGAGAGTGAGAGCGGGAGTAGCATGCAACTATAAGCGACGAGCGGCTGCAGAAGGTAGCTTGTGGATGAGATAGATCGAGAGTAGCAACATTATTGAAAAAATAAAAAAAAAACCCAAAAGTGGAAGACTAAAGCTCAAAGTATTGGACCCGGCTCGGTTCGGGTTGGCTCGAATTTTTTCTTCTTTGAGCCCAAAAAGCAAACCAAACCAATTTGTTTCCATAAAAAACAACCACCCAACTCAATATTCTATGTAACCCAACTTTGAGTTAGGTTGGTTGGATTTTTCAAGTTTTTTTCGAGTTTTTAGGTTTTCTATACAACCTTAATCAATATGTTTAAGTCAATCTAGATGTACTAATAAGATGATAATTGATATCTTATCTAGTTCGTTTTTTTTTATTCAATCTTAGGAATTTATTTTTTATTCCAGGTAACACAAATGAAAGCAAAGGACACCGTATTAGGAGCATGGTGAACTGCAAAGAATACAACTGAAATCATCAAGGATTTCATCGATAATAGAAAAGAACAACATTCAATAGCAAAAGAGAAAAGTATGTCTTGGGTTTGCATATTTTGGCCATGGAGCACTTGTTTTTGAAGTGAAATACAAGAACAATTTGTAGTACAAATAAGAGTGTTTCTCCAAAAATGAAAGATGGTAATTTGTAGTATGATTTGTTGATGTTTTGTCATTATTAAACTTGACATAGCAAAAAAAAAAAAAAAAAAGAAAAAAAAAAAAAAAAAAGAAAAAAAAAAAAAAAAAAGAAAAAAAAAAAAAAAAAAGAAAAAAAAAAAAAAAAAAGAAAAAAAAAAAAAAAAAAGAAAAAAAAAAAAAAAAAAGAAAAAAAAAAAAAAAAAAGAAAAAAAAAAAAAAAAAAGAAAAAAAAAAAAAAAAAAGAAAAAAAAAAAAAAAAAAGAAAAAAAAAAAAAAAAAAGAAAAAAAAAAAAAAAAAAGAAAAAAAAAAAAAAAAAAGAAAAAAAAAAAAAAAAAAGAAAAAAAAAAAAAAAAAAGAAAAAAAAAAAAAAAAAAGAAAAAAAAAAAAAAAAAAGAAAAAAAAAAAAAAAAAAGAAAAAAAAAAAAAAAAAAGAAAAAAAAAAAAAAAAAAGAAAAAAAAAAAAAAAAAAGAAAAAAAAAAAAAAAAAAGAAAAAAAAAAAAAAAAAAGAAAAAAAAAAAAAAAAAAGAAAAAAAAAAAAAAAAAAAAAAAAAAAAAAAAAAAAAAAAGAAAAAAAAAGTTATTAACTGAGAGTAATGTTAGAATTTGTTTAGAAGTTATTGGCTTGAATTGATTTAGGAAAATGGTTAGTCTTAGTAAGAATTATTAGTAGTTGTGTTTTCTCCCCTTATAAATACTCATGACATGCATGCTATTTTAAAAAGAACAAAGAGAACTGAAAAACTAAGTGCTTAAGGTTGTTCCTCTATTCAAAAGCTCTCTCAACCCTCTCAAGTTGATTGTTTTGCTTCTTTTATTTGTTTCGACATATTTTGATCGTGGGCCATTTCCAATATTTGGTATCAGAGCTAGGATTCTCACAAATGCTGTCATCATACAAAGTTGCTGGAAGGGAGGGGAGTGTAACGCTCTAGTACTTGTTACTCACAAAGAGTAACTATGCAGCATGGTCGATAAAGATGCGTGTTAACTTACAGGCCCAGGGCATTTGAGACGCCATCAAGCAAGGTGAGGACGTTGAGAAGTGTTAAGATAGGATGACTCTTGCTGTCATCTACCAAGCAGTCCTAGAGGACGTCCTTCTCATGTTGGCAAAGAAGGACTCAGCAAATGCAGCGTGGGAGATGCTACAAATAATGCATGTGGGCATGGAACGTGTCAAGGAAGCAAAGGTGTAGACCTTGAAGAGTGAGTTCGAGGCTATCCGCATGAAGCACGATGAGTCAATAGACTGTTAGGTTTTAAACAAAAATATATTCTATTTTCAATAAAGTTATTATTGATGTTTATTCAGTAAAGATTGTTATTGAATAAAGGGAATTTTACGATTATTAATAGAACACTCTGACTATAATATGATTATTTGAACTATATGTACAGCATAAGAGTGGATCCAGTCAAGTATATAATCAAAATGACCTAACTACAGGGAAATCAAAATGATCTTATAGTATAGGGATAAGGTTGAGTATCTTATCCTCAGGAAACTGTAATAGCCCAAAAATAAATAAAAAAATAAACAAAGGGGAAGGCTGAGTACCTTATCATGGGCAAACTGTTTATCCTCAGGAAACTGTAATAGCCCAAAAATAAATAAAAAAATAAACAAAGGGGAAGGCTGAGTACCTTATCATGGGCAAACTGTAATAGCCCAAAAATAAATAAATAAATAAATAAATAAAAATAATTATAAGAAAGTAGTTAAAATAATAATAATAAATAAGTAAACAAAAAAAAGCAACGTTTCCCCACTTCTACCCACTAACCTCTAGTCTCTTCCCACAATTATCTCTCCTCAACCCATCCTTACGCCCCAAGTAACAGCAAAAATAAACAGAAAAACAATAATTGTCAAATTGACTTGAGAAGAAAAAAAAAATGAGAATGGCCTTTACCCAGGTGAGATTCACCAGATATTTACGTGAACATAGATCTGATCAATCTTCATTCTCTTTTATCCTATTTTTTTAGAAATCACAACAAATTAGAGTTAGATCTTCATTGAATTATTACAATGGTAGTTAGAAACTAAATTTCAATCATTTATACTATTCTAGTAAATCACGTCATATTAGTTATATTAGATTAAATTTTTATCAGTAGCCAAATTAATAGATTAAAGATAAAATGGCCAAGAAAACTTCTGAAGTGGAAACACTAAGCTAATGAAATAGGAAACAGTGAGATAAGGAAATATTTGGAAACAGAGATCCACTTGAAATTTGGAATACATGAATTAAAAGGCAACAGATAAAAAAAAATTAGGGAATTAAGAACCACAAACTAAATATGGAGGGAAAGGTAAATACAGAGGGTAAATACATACAGTAGTAAAGTCGAGAATAACTTGAAATAGCTGTATCTACTCTCTTATACAACAGTAACCATGAAAAATAAGATTTTTAATAAAAATATAATTATAGATATTCTAACAATGGACCAATGTAAATTAGAGAAATAATGTTGTAGAGTTCAAACCCGAAACTAATGTCATGGGCTCATATAGGTTGACCCGGATTTCAAAATACGGAATCGAACTTTCATTAAAGATATATTCGTGACAACGACTTAAGTTAGCTAGGTAAGTGACCTTACTATCGGTATGGTTATATTTTCTGTTGACATGTGCCCCGTGGTTCTGCACATGTCATATATATTGATATGTGTGAATTGTCTGTGGATCGATATGCTTCTTATTTGTTATGTTATGTAACCTAACCTTAACGTTTCATGAACGTATCTTACTCCTATCATTACATTTCGTTTTGTGCATCCTTCTCGTATCCTATCTCAAACATATCCTTGAGAACATCGTACCATAACTATTATCCTACAATCCACATATTATAACATAACATAACATAACATATAGGAAGCATATCGATCCACAGACAATTCACACATATCAATATATATGACACGTGCAAAACCACAGGGCACGTGTCAACATCAAAATATAACCATGCCGATAGTAAGGTCACTTACCTGGCTAGCTTAAGTCGTTGTCACGAATATATCCTTAATGAAAGTTCGATTCTGTCGTTATCCTTAATGAAAGTCCATTGAACTCCAAGTCAACCTATGTGAGCCCATGACATCAATTTCGAGTTTGAATTTCTACAAAATTGTTTCTCTAATTTATATTGATTCATGTGTTATACTTCATGCGAATGTTAGAGTCTTTGCTTGAGATAGGTCTTGAAATATTTATATATGATTGTTATAGTATTATTTTCATACAAACCATTTAATACCCATTGAAATTTTCCAGATATTCTATTTTGGTCGTGTTTAATACTCTTTAACATTTTTCAGATAATTTCAATTATATTCACAACCTTCCCTCCTGTCTCTTAGTGTATTTCCCTTCTTTTCATTATTTCTTGCCGTTTGAGGATGACTTTTAATATCATTAAATAAAATAAAAGGAAAACTACTGACCTCTTAAAATGCAAAATCTCTTTCTACCAAAATAGTTTGAGGATTACTTCTAATATCATTAAATAAAATAAAAGAAAACTACTGACCTCTTAAAATGCAAAATCTCTTTCTAGCAAAATATGTAGCAAAACTAAATGTGAATTTTTTTTTTTTTTTTTTTTTTTTTTTTTTCATAGCTCCAAATCTGTTTAACCCTTCTTTTTATTTTTGTTTTTTACCTTTTTCAATTAGGTTACCATTTGGAATTTAATCAATTCTATTTGTTTCTACTATTGATCTGCACGATCTTCAAGATAAATTGCTAAATAAAACTAAATAATTGGACAAAGAAAAAGAGATCTGAGATATAACTTACTCATAAATCTCAAATCTCTATGCCATGTAAATCTTGATCATCTCTGCAAACCCATCTTCTATAAATTTGATGCAACCATTTATGTTTTCTCAAATTTGACATTTTTCATTTCGGTTTCATCCGCGGAGAGACGAGGGAATAATTATTTTTATTTACTTATTTATTAATTTTTCTTTTTTTTTTGTTTATAATAATTTTTATTTTTGGGCTGTTACAGTATCTCATATACCTTTTTCCTCCCATAGGTATTTTAGACGGTTGTGTATACTTATTACTTAGATATATTCTGGCTAATTAAATGTAACCTAAGTCTAGGTGATTTTTCCAAAAAAAAAAACTTGCATCACTCACGCATGCTCATAAAACTGGGTTAACTAAGCTCAAGTACTGGCCCGATCTCTAGGTCGCAGGTGTTCTGTAAACTGTCAACTTAAGTACCTCCAGCCTTAGACAAGATCATGCCAGGTGAGCTTTCTTGTAACTCCAATTTTACAAGATATCGACCTATTTTAACTATTAAAATGAATCGTGCTTGGTTCTTAACCCTAAGTGAGGAGCACTTATCTTTGTTATATATTTTGACGTATATCTCATTTTATGACGTTGAAAATAACCTATATCATGCATCTAACATGGTTTATATAACAATTATATAATAATCGATTCCATGCAATAATATAACAATTATATCTATCACTCATGGAACCTTAAACATGCATACTATATATTATAACACTTATAACATACTTGTATGGCATGAAACATGCTTAGCCTATGGTAGGATTTTAAATCTCTAAGGGGTTCCCTTGGAATTCCCGGGCTCTTTGTAGGACAAGTTCTGGCCACATGACCTGCATGACCACAGATATAACACATACCTGAGCTTGCCAAACATCTCCCAACATGTTGCTTTCCACAGTTACGGCACAGGGGCTTCTCCATTGCTAGGTGTCAGCCTATTGGAGGTGGAGCAGGTGGCATTCTTTGATATCGAGGTCTCTGGAACGGTGGTTGGAACTCTGTTGTATCGACCTCGACAGGGCGTTTCCTCCCTCCAGCGACCGTTGGCTCTGTTTTCTTTTCCTCTGGGGGTTCCTCTAGGGCCTTGGCCGTCCTTAGGGCCTCTTCATAGGTTTTTGGGTTAAAGGCCTCTAACATGCGGCGGGTTTTCAGATTCAATCCAAACACAAATTTTTCTGTCTGTTTCTCTTCAGTGTCGGCTAAAGACGGTGCGAACCTTCTCAATCTCATGAAGTCCTGATCGTACTGATCCACCGTGCAATCACCTTGGGTTAAGTGGTTAAACTCTTGGTGTTTCTTTATACGGGTTTCCTTTGGATAATAGTATTTTAGAAAGGCTTCCTTAAAGGTCTCCCATGTTGTAATTCCCCCGCTCGGGTTGATGCTCTGTTTGTTATCTGACCACCGCACTTCTGCATCTTTTTGTAACACGTATGTCGCACATGCCACCTTATGTTCATCAGGGCATCTCATTGATTCAAAGGTTGTTTCCATGTTTGCGATCCACATCTGAGCTGCTGTGGGATCTTCCTTTGAACCGACAAAAGGACGGGGGTTATATCGCCTGAAATCCTTTAACCAACTCGCACCCCTATCCGGGTGCAGGTTGTTTACCGGTTGGATAGCTACCGCATCCACTGGTTGTGGGGCCGCCGTGTTGGCTGGTTGCGTGGCCATCGCGTTAGTTGGTTGTGTGGCCATTGCCGCGACTTGTTGCATAGCCAACAACGTGGCCTGTTGTGTGTCTAGCATGGTTTGCATAGTTTTTTGAAGGGATTCCAATAGTAACTTTGTGGCGGGGTCTAACCCGATCTGTGGTGCAGCTTGAGGGGGCGGTGTATATTCCGGAGGGGGTACCGCTTGTGGGGGAGGTGCATATTCAGGAGGGGGTACAGCTTGTGGAGGAGGTGCATATTCAGGACGGGGTACAAACGCATATGGGCCGGTAGTCGACCCCTCCTGGGGAGAACTTCTATCGGCGTCTCCTCTTCCTCCTCTCCTAATGGGAGGTCGTCCCCTCCCTCTCCTACCTCTTCTACGTCCTTTGTGCGGCATGGTTCTAGAAACCAAGAAAGGATTCTAGCTAAGTTTATGATTTACAACATTCCCTACATCCTACCATATAATTCATATGTATACATATATATATAAAAGAAAAACATAAATATCGTAACATAAAGACATGCATTACATCAAATCACATCGACATCAGATAACATCAACATTTTTTCATACCGTAACATGTCATGCATGATTTAAAGCCAACCACATTAAATATATCACGCATGTCATACATTCCTCATTCTACATAAGGTGTACCTAGCAACGACGGGGCATCGGTAATTGGACCGTGGAACATGCCAAGCCTACTCTGTAGGCTAGTCTACAAGATCTATAACCTAGGCCTCTGATACCAACTCTAACAACCCTAATATTTTACCTATTTAATCTAAGGTCATTCTTATACTTTGAAATGCGGAATATACATTTAATGGACCCTATTCATAAATGTTGTTCGCACTTCTTTTTATTACCTCAACAAAGATTACAAGGGAAAAAGGGAAACATTATTGAAAGAAAGGAAAAGCAACAAAACCAAGAATGAATAGCTTATTCTACCCTATGGTTTATTGTGCAAATACATTTCATCCTATTCTAACCTATACTAGAAATGGGAAAAAAAAACAACCAACTACCTTATGCATGTGCCACGATCCTGAGGTGTCCGATGCCATCGTCGTTGTCACATGGGTGCCTTGCCCTTATCTGCAAAAGTAAAGTAGCACGAGGCTTGAGTATTTCTAGAATACTCAGTAAGTGACCCCCTATCGGGGTTATGCGACAAACACATGCAGTGAAATGATGGGACCTATCTTTCATTTCGTTTCATTTCGTCTCGTTTCGTTTCATTTTCCCTACAGTGTAATCCTAACAGGTAATCGTGGACGTGTACCATATACTCTACACGCAGCCCATACGTGCGAGTATGGGCTCACCAGCTAGTTCGCACACCGCTGGGCCACTGTCCCTAGCC
>NW_019268522.1:4963049-4989711 GCF_002738365.1 Cucurbita moschata | reverse complement strand
ATATTCGTGACAACGACTTAAGTTAGCTAGGTAAGTGACCTTACTATCGGTATGGTTATATTTTCTGTTGACATGTGCCCCGTGGTTCTGCACATGTCATATATATTGATATGTGTGAATTGTCTGTGGATCGATATGCTTCTTATTTGTTATGTTATGTAACCTAACCTTAACGTTTCATGAACGTATCTTACTCCTATCATTACATTTCGTTTTGTGCATCCTTCTCGTATCCTATCTCAAACATATCCTTGAGAACATCGTACCATAACTATTATCCTACAATCCACATATTATAACATAACATAACATAACATATAGGAAGCATATCGATCCACAGACAATTCACACATATCAATATATATGACACGTGCAAAACCACAGGGCACGTGTCAACATCAAAATATAACCATGCCGATAGTAAGGTCACTTACCTGGCTAGCTTAAGTCGTTGTCACGAATATATCCTTAATGAAAGTTCGATTCTGTCGTTATCCTTAATGAAAGTCCATTGAACTCCAAGTCAACCTATGTGAGCCCATGACATCAATTTCGAGTTTGAATTTCTACAAAATTGTTTCTCTAATTTATATTGATTCATGTGTTATACTTCATGCGAATGTTAGAGTCTTTGCTTGAGATAGGTCTTGAAATATTTATATATGATTGTTATAGTATTATTTTCATACAAACCATTTAATACCCATTGAAATTTTCCAGATATTCTATTTTGGTCGTGTTTAATACTCTTTAACATTTTTCAGATAATTTCAATTATATTCACAACCTTCCCTCCTGTCTCTTAGTGTATTTCCCTTCTTTTCATTATTTCTTGCCGTTTGAGGATGACTTTTAATATCATTAAATAAAATAAAAGGAAAACTACTGACCTCTTAAAATGCAAAATCTCTTTCTACCAAAATAGTTTGAGGATTACTTCTAATATCATTAAATAAAATAAAAGAAAACTACTGACCTCTTAAAATGCAAAATCTCTTTCTAGCAAAATATGTAGCAAAACTAAATGTGAATTTTTTTTTTTTTTTTTTTTTTTTTTTTTTCATAGCTCCAAATCTGTTTAACCCTTCTTTTTATTTTTGTTTTTTACCTTTTTCAATTAGGTTACCATTTGGAATTTAATCAATTCTATTTGTTTCTACTATTGATCTGCACGATCTTCAAGATAAATTGCTAAATAAAACTAAATAATTGGACAAAGAAAAAGAGATCTGAGATATAACTTACTCATAAATCTCAAATCTCTATGCCATGTAAATCTTGATCATCTCTGCAAACCCATCTTCTATAAATTTGATGCAACCATTTATGTTTTCTCAAATTTGACATTTTTCATTTCGGTTTCATCCGCGGAGAGACGAGGGAATAATTATTTTTATTTACTTATTTATTAATTTTTCTTTTTTTTTTGTTTATAATAATTTTTATTTTTGGGCTGTTACAGTATCTCATATACCTTTTTCCTCCCATAGGTATTTTAGACGGTTGTGTATACTTATTACTTAGATATATTCTGGCTAATTAAATGTAACCTAAGTCTAGGTGATTTTTCCAAAAAAAAAAACTTGCATCACTCACGCATGCTCATAAAACTGGGTTAACTAAGCTCAAGTACTGGCCCGATCTCTAGGTCGCAGGTGTTCTGTAAACTGTCAACTTAAGTACCTCCAGCCTTAGACAAGATCATGCCAGGTGAGCTTTCTTGTAACTCCAATTTTACAAGATATCGACCTATTTTAACTATTAAAATGAATCGTGCTTGGTTCTTAACCCTAAGTGAGGAGCACTTATCTTTGTTATATATTTTGACGTATATCTCATTTTATGACGTTGAAAATAACCTATATCATGCATCTAACATGGTTTATATAACAATTATATAATAATCGATTCCATGCAATAATATAACAATTATATCTATCACTCATGGAACCTTAAACATGCATACTATATATTATAACACTTATAACATACTTGTATGGCATGAAACATGCTTAGCCTATGGTAGGATTTTAAATCTCTAAGGGGTTCCCTTGGAATTCCCGGGCTCTTTGTAGGACAAGTTCTGGCCACATGACCTGCATGACCACAGATATAACACATACCTGAGCTTGCCAAACATCTCCCAACATGTTGCTTTCCACAGTTACGGCACAGGGGCTTCTCCATTGCTAGGTGTCAGCCTATTGGAGGTGGAGCAGGTGGCATTCTTTGATATCGAGGTCTCTGGAACGGTGGTTGGAACTCTGTTGTATCGACCTCGACAGGGCGTTTCCTCCCTCCAGCGACCGTTGGCTCTGTTTTCTTTTCCTCTGGGGGTTCCTCTAGGGCCTTGGCCGTCCTTAGGGCCTCTTCATAGGTTTTTGGGTTAAAGGCCTCTAACATGCGGCGGGTTTTCAGATTCAATCCAAACACAAATTTTTCTGTCTGTTTCTCTTCAGTGTCGGCTAAAGACGGTGCGAACCTTCTCAATCTCATGAAGTCCTGATCGTACTGATCCACCGTGCAATCACCTTGGGTTAAGTGGTTAAACTCTTGGTGTTTCTTTATACGGGTTTCCTTTGGATAATAGTATTTTAGAAAGGCTTCCTTAAAGGTCTCCCATGTTGTAATTCCCCCGCTCGGGTTGATGCTCTGTTTGTTATCTGACCACCGCACTTCTGCATCTTTTTGTAACACGTATGTCGCACATGCCACCTTATGTTCATCAGGGCATCTCATTGATTCAAAGGTTGTTTCCATGTTTGCGATCCACATCTGAGCTGCTGTGGGATCTTCCTTTGAACCGACAAAAGGACGGGGGTTATATCGCCTGAAATCCTTTAACCAACTCGCACCCCTATCCGGGTGCAGGTTGTTTACCGGTTGGATAGCTACCGCATCCACTGGTTGTGGGGCCGCCGTGTTGGCTGGTTGCGTGGCCATCGCGTTAGTTGGTTGTGTGGCCATTGCCGCGACTTGTTGCATAGCCAACAACGTGGCCTGTTGTGTGTCTAGCATGGTTTGCATAGTTTTTTGAAGGGATTCCAATAGTAACTTTGTGGCGGGGTCTAACCCGATCTGTGGTGCAGCTTGAGGGGGCGGTGTATATTCCGGAGGGGGTACCGCTTGTGGGGGAGGTGCATATTCAGGAGGGGGTACAGCTTGTGGAGGAGGTGCATATTCAGGACGGGGTACAAACGCATATGGGCCGGTAGTCGACCCCTCCTGGGGAGAACTTCTATCGGCGTCTCCTCTTCCTCCTCTCCTAATGGGAGGTCGTCCCCTCCCTCTCCTACCTCTTCTACGTCCTTTGTGCGGCATGGTTCTAGAAACCAAGAAAGGATTCTAGCTAAGTTTATGATTTACAACATTCCCTACATCCTACCATATAATTCATATGTATACATATATATATAAAAGAAAAACATAAATATCGTAACATAAAGACATGCATTACATCAAATCACATCGACATCAGATAACATCAACATTTTTTCATACCGTAACATGTCATGCATGATTTAAAGCCAACCACATTAAATATATCACGCATGTCATACATTCCTCATTCTACATAAGGTGTACCTAGCAACGACGGGGCATCGGTAATTGGACCGTGGAACATGCCAAGCCTACTCTGTAGGCTAGTCTACAAGATCTATAACCTAGGCCTCTGATACCAACTCTAACAACCCTAATATTTTACCTATTTAATCTAAGGTCATTCTTATACTTTGAAATGCGGAATATACATTTAATGGACCCTATTCATAAATGTTGTTCGCACTTCTTTTTATTACCTCAACAAAGATTACAAGGGAAAAAGGGAAACATTATTGAAAGAAAGGAAAAGCAACAAAACCAAGAATGAATAGCTTATTCTACCCTATGGTTTATTGTGCAAATACATTTCATCCTATTCTAACCTATACTAGAAATGGGAAAAAAAAACAACCAACTACCTTATGCATGTGCCACGATCCTGAGGTGTCCGATGCCATCGTCGTTGTCACATGGGTGCCTTGCCCTTATCTGCAAAAGTAAAGTAGCACGAGGCTTGAGTATTTCTAGAATACTCAGTAAGTGACCCCCTATCGGGGTTATGCGACAAACACATGCAGTGAAATGATGGGACCTATCTTTCATTTCGTTTCATTTCGTCTCGTTTCGTTTCATTTTCCCTACAGTGTAATCCTAACAGGTAATCGTGGACGTGTACCATATACTCTACACGCAGCCCATACGTGCGAGTATGGGCTCACCAGCTAGTTCGCACACCGCTGGGCCACTGTCCCTAGCCAGTGGGCATGCTCTAGGGGCCCACCGGGACCCGTTAAAACTAAAACCGTCACGGCAGCGCTATGCAGGGCATAACGATCGTTTTTCTGCCATTTGGATGTACGCGTCCGTACCCTCGTGATGGGATAGGGGTATCCCCCCAAATGCATGAACACACAATATGCATGAGGTCCCACTAGTCCTACAGTCATCATTTAATGAGCATAACCCCGTGTCACGTTTTCATTCTTACATGTCTTTCTCATTCTCATTTCATTACATATCATACATGTTCCTAGCAGGGTTATGTATCATGCAATTTACCGTATTTCATGTCATGCAATTCATTCAATCACATTCCCATACTCATACAACAAGCCATAATCGTACACGGGTCACACGTTGTCACATGCATTCATATCACATCCACTAAGCACAATAAATAACATACATTCACATTCACATGATTTCGTACTTAAGCACATTAAGCTAGCATACAATTTAATGGCATGTGCATAACCACGGGCACATGCCAACATTCAGCAATTAATGCGTAACCTACAACGGGTGAGCCACTTACTTGGTAGGCCTTAGTCGAAGTACTCCCTAGAATATAACGTAAGCTCCTAGCTCCTCGTGGACGTTCTACGCTTCCGTTGGTGGTTGGTTCCTATTGGTTCATGAGTCACTTCCGTTAGTATTCTACAAATAATAATAAATTCCCAACTGGAATTTGTGAAATACGACCTTAAAATGTTCCCTTTTACCTTAAACAGGGCCGAAAACAGATCCGAGAGGGTCAAAACGGTGTCAAACGGGCTGGAAACAGGTTTCTCGAGCCGAATAAGCCGCCGGAGCCGAGGAGCCGCTGCCGAGCCGATGAAGCTGCCTGAGCCAAGAGGAGCCGCGCTGCAGACGTGACACGTGGCACAATCAGAGAGAGAAGCGTGTGCAGGCGTCTCGGGTCATGGAGCGGGTTAACGGCTCGCTCGCGGGTCTCGAGCCGAACGCGGGTGACGGGCCGCGCGGTGATGGGCCGGCACGCGGGTGACGGGCCGCGGGGTGATGGGTCGGCTCGCGGGTGAAGGGCAGGTGTTTGGGCTGCGGGTAACGTGAGTTCTGGGCTGATCGAAGGGACAGGGTTCGGTTCGGGTTTCCAGATCTAGATCTCGGGTCGGACTTCGTCCTCTTCGCCCGACTGCCTGAACGATTTTCTAGCGATCTCTCTCTCCTCGACAACGTCATCCCGATGTCCTTTTCCCCCTTTTTTTTCCCTGTTCCCAAGCTTATCCTTCACCCTAATCCCGTTTTTGGTACAGATTTCGTTGGTAAGGGCCTCGCACTCCCGGATCTGGAGAAGCTCGGAAGTCCTCCATTCTGTCTTCCTTGCCGACGGTGTTCAGCGTACGGGATTCGTCTAAAACTTACTCCTGATGTGTGTAAAGGGTTCTGGAATTACTTTTGTGGTGTGAAATGGGGGTTTTCGATGTCGATTCATACGATTCGGCTTCGCCGGAGTTCCGTCGATTTTCTGTTCTCTCTCCTTTTTCCTCACCGTTTTTGTTTCTTTGCAGGTTCTTTTAGGGTGGTTGAAGGTCGGGGACGCGATTTGTGGCATCCCAGCCCTCGGCCGCCCTTTGTGGGTCATGTGCGAGTAAAAACTCCGGCGAACCTGTTCCGTTACACGGTGAGTGACTAAACTTGTAAGGGATTTAGTATGCGTGAAGAGAGAGTTTGTGAGGGGTTTTCTCAAAGTTTTTCCAAGAAGACTTTCCATGTACCTTGATCACTTTATCTATAAAGTCATATTTGCATGTTCTTGAAAATGTGAGATTACCAAATTTTGACAATCAAAATACCACTCAAATTTATGTTGTTTATTTGGCAAACATGCAAGTTTGGTTAAACCAAATTTTGACACTCAAAATTCCACTAACTCAAACATGGATTTTTCGATGAAGTGAAGTCAACATTTTGACTTTCTCAATTTTAATTCAACAATTAATGTAAATAATTAATTTCAAGTTAAAGTAATATTAAATGATTAATTAAACAATTTAATTAATATTTAACACTAATTCAAATGTCAATCCCAATCAATTCTGACACATATTCATCAAAATATTTAAATCTTATTTAAATATCTCCGATACTCTCTTTTTGTTTAATTCGTAAACAAAACAAAAATGTGGTTAAATATATCATATATATTTAGCACATATTCTCTAATTTGAATTCGAACACTTTGAACTCACTCGTCACACTATTCTATGGTTTAGTCCGATATGAGCTTGCAGGGGGACCTAATAAACCTATAGATCATGGGCTCCAACGATCCAAAATTAACCGACTAAAATCATTAACCTTGTTAACCAACATTCGGTAACTACTAGGACACTCCATTGTAGCCTAGTAGTTGTACTCCCCTCACTCTAGATATATTTTTTTCCATTTGATATAACCATGATTAGATAGTCGTTCCTTCTTCACAAGTTGTTCATAACTAGAGGTGGGTCAATTTACCCTTTTATCCCTGAAGTTACTTTTTGTTCCTTATGTCCCACTAATCCTCTAATGAATAATTGGTTTGTGGTCTAATTAGTAAACCGAATCTCTCTTAAGCCAATGAGAGGGTGAGGCCCCTTGTTCAAGACTGGTAGTCAGTACTTAAGGGAACAACCTCTCTACTCTCCCTAAAACTGGGTAGGAGTGAATTCCATCTTGCACCCTATGTCCCCATCTATTCACCCAGTCTTACCCCCTGAAATGAGTCGAAGAACTCGAGCCACTCACACCCATGCAAATCTAAGGATAATTCCAAATAAACAGGAGTTCATGGTTAGCTCAGGATTAAGATCGAGTTACCTAGGCACTCTAATGAAAAAATCAGTCTCAACAGTAAACGACATTATAAAGTGAGAGTGATTTTCTTCATGGTCCGATCTTATGCAATACTCATTGCATAGGACGCCTCCACTCACATGTCTCCGCATGTACAATTTAGTGATCACATTGTTTATATCATATACAAAATTGGGCCGCATCTATAGTTTCTGTAACGACCTGAAATTTTCTACTTAATTTAAGATCGCTACTGTATACGTACCATAAACATTGAATGCGGAAGACTTCATTTAAATTCCATAAAACATAATTTTTATCTTAAAACACAGCATGGACTTATGTGTTTCAAAAACATCTTTAAAACGACACAACACAAGACTAAACAAAATGAATAAGAGTTTAAGTTAAAAACATCCTAGTCTAGCCTAAGTCTAAGAAAATAAATACCACTACCCTATGCATGTGTCATGGTCTCGAGTTGCGATGTCGTCGTCAGCCGTACAGGAATGTCTTGCCTTAACCTGAAAAATGTAGTAGCACGAGGCTTGAGTATTTCTAGAATACTCAGTAAGTGACCCCCTATCGGGGTTATGCAACAATCACATGCAATGAAATGATGGGACCTATCTTTCATTTCATTTCGTTTTCCTTACGGTGCTATCCAACGGGTAATCGTAGATGTGTACCATGTACTCTACACACAGCCCATATGTGCGAGTATGGGCTCACCAGCTAGTTCGCACACCGCTGAGCAACTTTCCTTATCTGGTGGGCATACTCTAAGAGCCCCTTATGTTGGGACCCGTTATCACTAGTAACCGTCACGGCAGCGCTATGCAAAGCATAACGATCGTTGTCCTGCCATTGGATGTACGCGTCTGTACCCTCGTGATGGGAGAGGGGTATCCCCCCAGATGCATGAACACACATAATGCATGAGGTCTCCACTACTTCTACAATTTCCTTATCCTTTAATACAACCCCGCTAGCATTAAGTACATGTCATATCATTTTTCATATCGTTTCAGATATCGTTCATCATTCATATCATATCGTTTCTCATTCTTCCGTTCTCAAATCATACATAATTCTAACGGGGTTATATTTCATATCATTTATCGTAATTTCATGTCATTCATATCATGCTGTATACACACAATTTAAGAGACCTAACATAACGTTCTATGCCTTTAACATAACATTTCATCATATACACATTATACCATGACATATTGCATCACAATGTATCATATCATAAACAATTAATAACGTAAACACTTCATAGTCATATCATTCTCTAACTTATCATAGCATTAACGTTCTTATACCTATCATAGACATATCATTACGTGAACGTACCTTAGTCATCTCATCACAAGGACTTAACCTAACGCTATCGATCTATCAATCTATCACAACCTATCCCTTTCTACCCGTAGCCTAATCGTATTCTTCCATCAATCTCAATTATCCACATCACTCTGGTATGTAACCTAACCTTAACGTTTCATGAATGTATTTTACTCCTATCGTTACATTTCGTTTTGTGCATCCTTCTCGTATCCTATCTCAAACATATCATTGAACTCATCGTACCGTAATTATTATCAAACAATTCACATATTATAACATATACATAACAAATAAGAAGTATATCGATCCACGAAAAATTCACACATATCAATATATATGACATGTGCAGAACCACGGGGCACGTGTCAATAGCAAATATAACCATGCCGATAGTAAGGTCACTTACCTGGCTAGCTTAAGTTGTTGTCACGAATATATCTTTAATGAAAGTTCTATTCCGTCCTTTGAAATCCGGGTCAACCTATATGGCCCATGACATTAGTTTCGGGTTTGAACTCTACAACATTATTTCTCTAATTGACATTGGTCCATTGTTAGAAGTCTTGAAATGTTATATATCTATAATTATGGACTTTACTACTGTCTGTATTTGCCCTCTGTATTTACCTTTTCCTCTATATTTAGTTTGTGGTTCTTAATTCCCTAATTTTCTTTTATCCGTTACCTTTCAAATCATGTATTCCAAATTTCCAGTGGATCTCTTCCCTAAATTTTTTTTTATTTCTAACTCAAACTAGACCCTTCACGTAAATCTCCGGTGGTAAAGGCCATTCTCATTTTTTTTTTCGGTAAAGGTCATTCTCATTTTTTTTTTCTTCTCAGGTAAATTTGACGATTATTGTTTTTTCTGTTTCTTTTTGGAGTCATTGTTACTTGGGGGCCTAAGATGGGTTGATGAGAGATAATTGTGGGAAGGGAGAGGTTACTGGCCAGTGGGGAAATGTTGTTTTTTTGTTTACTTATTTATTATTATTATTTTAACTACTTTTTTATAATTATTTTTATTTGTTTATTTATTTATTTATTTATTTTTGGGCTATTATAGTTTCCGAGGATAAGGTACTCAGCCTTATCCCGGTACTAAGGATCATTTTGATTTCGCTGTACTTAGATCATTTTGATTATATACTTGAACTGGATCCACTCTTATGCTGTACATATAGTTCAAGTAATCATATTATAGTTAGAGTGTTCTTAGTTTATTGGATTTAGATTAATAATCGTAAAATTCACTTTATTCAATAACAATCTTTACTTTATAAACATCAATAATAACTTTACTGAAAATAGAATGAGTTTTAGGACATAAAACCCAACAATCTATTAACTCTCCGTGCTTCATGCAGATAGCCTCGAACTCACTCTTCAAGGTCTGCACCTTTGCTTCCTTGATATGTTCTACGCCCACATGCATTGTTTGAAGCATCTCCCATGCTGCATTTGTCGAGTCCTTCTCTGCTAACATGAGAAAGACGTCCTCCAGGACTGCTTGGTAGATGACAGCAAGAGTCATCCTGTCTTTATGCTTCTCAACGTCCTCACCTTGCTTGATGGCGTGTCACATGCCCTGGGCCTATAAGTTAACACGCATCTTTATCGACCATGCTGCATAGTTACTCTTTGTGAGTAACAAGTACTGCAGCGTTACACTCCCCTCCCTTCCGGCAACTTTGTATGATGACAGCATTTGTGAGCATCCTAGCTCTGATACCAAATATTGGAAATGGCCCACGATCAAAATATGTTGAAACAAATAAAAGAAGCAAAACAAACAACTTGAGGGTTGAGAGAGCTTTTGATTAGAGGAACAACCTTAACCTTAAGCACTTAGTTTTTCAGTTCTCTTTGTTCTTTTTAAATAGCATGCATCTCATGAGTATTTAGAAGGGGGAAAGCACAACTACTAATAATTCATACTCATTTAAGACTAACAATCTTCCTAAATCAATTCAAGTCAATAACTTCTAAACAAATTCTAACATTACTCTCTCTTAATAACTTTTTTTTTTTTTTGCTAAGTCAAGTTTATTAATGACAACATCAACAAATTATACTACAAATTACAATCTTTCATTTTTGGAGAAACACTCTTATTTGTACTACAAATTGTTCTTGTATTTCACTTCCAAAACAAGTGCTCCATGCCCAAAATATGCAAACCCAAGACATACTTTTCTCTTTTGCTATTGAATGTTGTTCTTTTCTGTTATCAATGTAGTCCTTGATGATTTTAGTTGTATTCTTTGCAGTTCACCATGGTGTCCTTTGCTTTCATTTATGTTACCGGGAATAAAAAAAAATCCTAAGATTGAATCCAACAAAAAAAAACGAGATAAGATATCAATTATCATCTTATTAGTACATCTAGATTGACTTAAACATATTGATTAAGGTTGTATAGAAAATCTAAAAACTCGAAAAACTTGAAAAATCCAACCAACCTAACTCAAAGTTGGGTTACATAGAATATTGAGTTGGGTGGTTGTTTTTTATGGAAACAAATTGGTTTGGTTTGCTTGTTGGGCTCAAAGAAGAAAAAATTCGGGCCAACCGAATCGAGCCAGGTCCAATACTTTGACTTTAGCCTTCAACTTTTGGGTTTTCTTTTTATTTTTTCAACAACGTTGCTACTCTCGATCTGTCTCATCCGCAAGCTACCTCCTGCCACCACTCGTCGCTTATAGTTGCATGCTACTCCCGCTCTCACTCTCAATCACACGACCAACCAACCAATCAATCATAGTAACTAATCACACGACCTAATTCAAAAATAGAGTGTTAGGTTAAGTCGGCTGAGAAGGGTTTTTCTTTATATAATAGTCGAACAAAGGTATTCGAGCTCATTCATCCATGAAATCCTTAGACAAATCCATCACCTTCACCTTACATCACATAAAATATTTCCGTTGCTATACAAGTAGTGTACTTGATGTAACAGTGTCTATTAATTGTTTAAGTTCTTAAATATATGAAAACATTTAATATAAAAATGTTTACATCTCAATAAAATATTAAAGTTGTTATTGAAGAATAAAATATTGACGTCAACCTTAAAATCAAAGTCTAGATATTATAGAAAAATTTCAAGCACAAAAATGAAGTAAATCTGAAATTTATACACCATTCCGAAAATGAAATACAAATAAATTTTGTAACGGCAAAAAAAAAATAATAATAAATAAATAACTCGATCGCCATAAAATATGGGTTCGCATCTTATTGCACCACGTGTCGTGTTTACAGCCAGAAACTTCTTCCGCTTGCGCAGCTCAGTCGGCTAGGCTCAGCTTCACAACTCATAATCCAGCTCCTCGCCTCACAAAAGGGTATTTTGCCTAATTTTTGCCGTTTTGACTATCCTAAATCTTAAATTGACCTTCTTTAAAGACATTAAAGTCAGGATATAGTTAAGTTTCTCGGTTTATGTTAAATTGAGTTAAGAAATTATAGTTACTAACAAAGTGAGATGGACGTTCTAATAGAAAACGACGACTGATAATACTAGGAGAAATTTCGAGGGGCAAAAAGCAAACATACTCGAATTTAGGGCAAGCGCCGGCTAAGGGCAACTAAGTAAGTAGTCTTACTACCGAATAGGTTGAACGACTTGTTTAATGTATGACGACATGTGCCTAGTGGCCCTTACACGTGTCATTTATTCTTTATATTTATGATGTTGTGACTATATTTTATGATGATGATGTACGATGTATGATGATGTTATTCTTTGATGCGATGATGCTATGCAATGTTATAGGATACGTTAGAAGACATGATAAGTTTATGATATGACATATGTTTGACATGATGAGATATAAATAAATAAATAAAAATAATAATAATACTAGTAATGAGTAAAAAAAATAATAATAATAAAAATAATAATAAAAATAAAAAAAAATAATAAATAAATAAATGATCCCTCTCTCTCCCCTTCTCCTATGATCCCAAGCTAAGAAAAAAAAAAGAAGAAGAAAGTCAGAAAAATAGAAGATTTTGGGAAGAGAAAGATAGGAAGAAGAAACAGAACAACAAGAAAAGACGGTAGATATTGGGAAGACAAAAATAGGAAATGGCATCACTAAATTTAACATGAAATAGGACAAGTTATCTCTAAGTTATATCTCTTTTTCTTTTATCTTTTGCAATTATTTAGATTTTAGATATCTTACCTAAAATCAGAATCTATTAAAAAATGAATTGTCTTTGTGGTTTACTTTTAATGTCATCATTTGTTTATCTCTTGAATTTCCAGAGTCACCTTAGAAAGTGACGATTCTTAATTAAAGGAAAGGAGAACTTCTAACCATCTATTGCAAGTTGAAGGCCAATGACTTAAGTAATAAAGTTATTGCATGATGCAAAATTTTCAACGACACCACCTTTATTTATTATATATATATATTTATATAATTGATAGCTTTTAAAGTATAATATACAACAGAAAAAAGTCATTATCGATATTCAACTTCTATGGCGATTTATAAAAATATAATTATAGTTTGAATGTTAAATTAGAAGTTTAATACTTTAAGTTCAAAAGCCCAGAATTATTTAATGCTTAATGGTTTATACAACCTCATATAGTCTCGGTTATTATTTTTTAATTTTTTTTAGTTGAAAAGATTAGTGGAAAGTTTAAATTTTTTTACCTCTTATTTAATGACTTTGTAACTTAATTTGTACTGATCTGACATAAATTTCTAATACAAGGAGCATATCCTTCGGTTCAAACAAGAATACACGACCCTAGATTTCTGCTTACCTAGAGTCATTATCATAATCATAACTTAACTTCATCATAAAATATAGATTTCATCTTAAAACACTACAATAGAGCTATGTGTTCGAAAATATCTTTAAAACGACGCAACAAAATATTAAATGAAATAAATTAACATTATAATTAAAAACATTCTATTCTAATCTAACTCAAAGAAACTAAATACAATTACTCTTTGTATGTTTCATGGTCTCGAATGGCTTGGTACAAGGTGCCTTGCATCTACCTGAAATAGTAGTAGCACATGACTTGAGTATTAAAAGAAATACTTGGTATGTGACCCCCACTATTGCGGTTAGATGTAAACACATACAATCATGTGTAGGACCCATCGTATAATTCTGTATTCCTTAGGTGTTCATACTAAACGAGTTAATGGGATGTGTATTTATTGTTGTACAAACGATCCACACGTGCGAGTATGAACCCACCAGTCGGTTTGCACACCTACGGGCCCCTTTCATTGTCAGGCGAGCTTTCTCTAGAGCTGTTGAAGTCGAACACCAGCTAGGCATAGCGATCGTCGTAGCATTATGATAAACATGATGATCATTTTTCAGCCTCGTAGTGTACGTGTCTGTATCATCGTAAAAGAGGGGTATTCCTGGATGCATGAATGCACAATGATGCATGAGATCCCAACATTTTTATTCATTATCATGTAAGACAACCCCTTCCATTTTTCGTTCATATCACAATCTTTATCATAGTTTCCTTACATAAATTGCGGTTGTGCATTATGTCCACACATTTTTGTCGTATATCATTCATATCAGGCATCGTGTCATATCATATGTCATATCATACATACATCATATCATCAGCATATCATGTATTATATCGCCAAACGTGTTATACAATAACATTTATCATATCATCAGTACATCATCATATCACGTGTCATAACATTCACGTATCATCTCATAGTCACGTTGTATCACGAACATATCATGGACTTATCATCTCGTAAGCATATCATAGTCATATTGTTTTGTAAACACATCACAGTCATATCGTTACATAAACATAACCTAGTCATATTCTTTCATAAACATATCATAGTCATATCATTTCATAAACGTATCATAGTCATGTCATTTCATAGACATAGTCTTATCATATCGTTTCATAAATATATCATCGTCATCTCATTTCATAAACACAAACACATCTTAGTCATACCATTCATACACATATCCTAGTCATCTCGTTTCATAAACATATCATAGTCATGTCATTTTCTAAATGTATCCTAGTCTTATTGTTTCATAAACATATTCTAGCCATATTGTTTCATAAACATATCCTAGTCGTGTCGTTTCCTAAACGTATCCTAGTCATATCGTTTCATAAACATATCCCAATCATATCATTTCATAAAGATATCTTAGTCATATCGTTTCATACAGACACCATAGTCACATTGTTCCGTAAACATTTCACGCATATCAAGCATATATCACGTATAGAACCACTAGGCACATGTCATGATACGAACATCAACTTTTAACCAAACCGTTAGTAAGGTCACTTACTTGGTTTGTATTAGCAGGTGTTCTCCTTACAATCGAGTACAATTGACTATGTGAATTTTAGATCCCGACCTTAAGGCAAGTGCTACATATTAATTTATGTCATATTACTCGGTTCAAAACTACAAAATAATCTCATTTTTTTACAATTATTATAGGTTACCACTACTTTAAAAGAGTTGAGTTTGAGTTATGTCGAGGTTGAAAATGAAAAATGTTGTCATTTGTTAATCAAAAGTGAAAATAAAAACTCATACAATTATGCTATAATTTTACTTATGAACATTCCTTGGAATATCATATTCACAATTAAGTCCTTACTTAATAGTCAATCATTATTATTCTCCTCGAAGAAAGAAATTCATGCGCTATTCTTAAGAGCCTCAACACTGTCTCCGTTTTCCTCTATTTCATCAAAGCAGTCATCTCGAGCATTTCCAGCCAACATTTGACTCAAAATACGCTATAAGTATTCAGATTATGCCGCTTGGAATACATGAAGTCTTGGGCATAGGTATTGATGTTGTAACATAGGGCAAGCACTGGGTGCAGGATTTCAAACTACGCTTCTTGGAACGCATGAAGCCTTGAGCGTAGGTATTCAGACTATGCTTCTTGGAACGCATGAAGCCGCTTAGAATACGCTGGGTGCAGGATTTCAGACTACACTTCTTGGAACACATGTAACCTTGAGCGTAGGTATTCAGACTATGCTGCTTGGAACGCATGAAGCCTTGGGCATAGGAATTCAAACTGTATCATAGGGCAAGCCCTTATGCAGAATTAGAATACATCGTTTGTTACGTAAGAAGCCGTCCTTGGATGTAGGTTTTCAAACTATGTTACTTGAAATGCATGAAGCTTTGGAGATAGGTTTTCAAAGCTTGTCGAAGGGCAAGCCCTGAGGTGTGGGTTAAGACTGTGTCGCTTGGAAGCATGAACCCTTGGACACAGGATATCAGGTTCATGTCTAATACCGTAAATCTTCAGGACAGAGTGTTGGAGAAAGAACCAAGAACTGAACAAGAACTTAGAAAGTACCAAGGACGAGAGAAAGATCATGGACTAGAACATGGATCAAGAACCAAGAACCATAGTACTAAAGTCCTTAAAAGATAACCAAGGTTTTAGAATCCAAGAACCAAGATCGTTAGGAAATATAATGATAAGAACTAAGTAAAATATAATATTTGGAGGATATATTATAATAATTAGTTATGGAATATATCTTAGATATTCGTAATTTTCTTTATGATTTGCTTAGTAATATATTTTATTTTATTCTCATGATTTAGTTAGTTTATATTTTTCCTTATTGTTAGGTATTAGTTGGTAGCTTTATCCTATTTAAACGTTGTGAATATTAATGAAGATTGCTCTTTCAATCCCAATTCTATTTCTCATTCTTAACCTTGTATCAAAGAACCGATCTTGGTGTTATTAAATATCATAATTTTCTTTATGGCGGAATCAGCCAAATCGAGCTTCAAAATTTCAAATGTTGAATTAATACATCATTATTATAATCATCACTCTGATCAGCCATTATATTCACTTGTTCAAATCAAATTAAATGGAACAAATTATCAATCCGGGTGTCAATTAGTTATGCATGCTCTTATTACCAAAAAGAAAATTGGCTCCATTGATGGCACTATTGAAGAACCGTCTCAAGATGCAAATTCAACCGACTTTGAACTCTGGAATCAGTTCAACAGTATGATAATTTCTTGGTTAACTCATTCAGTTGAAGCAGATATCGCTGATGGAATTATTCACGCCAAGACAGCTCATCAAGTGTGGGTTGATCTTCACGATCAATTCTCACAAAAGAATGCTCCAGCAATTTTTCAGATACAAATGTCGATAACAATGATGTCATAGGGAACCATGGCACTGTCAGCATATTTCACCAAGCTCAAAGCACTCTGGGATGAATTGGAAGCGTACTGCATGTTGAACAAAACTGTTTGTGGGAAACACTTGCATTCTTTATTAAGACCAATCAAGAAGAGAATACAAGAGACTTTGTAGAATACTACTACTTTATAATGCTTGTTATTTCTTGGGATGAAAAACTAGGTAGGGTCGAGGGGTATTTATACTATACCTTACGCAATCTAGACCTAACAAATGTAAATCTTTTTCCCAAAATATCGAGATCTCTCTAAGCAAAAATTTGAACCTTGGACAATTCCTTGTGTTTTCGTAGGATATCCTTGTGGTCACAAAGGTTACAAGTTGTATGACATGCAATCTAAAAAAAATTTTATTAGTCGTGATGTTAAATTTTGTGACGATGATTTTTCTTTTTCACCAACTTCACAAACTTTGACATTAGCTCCTTCAACTTCCATTTTACCACTTCATGATTCATCCTACTCAGACATCCATTCTAGTCCTCTCCTACTTTCTATTCCTTCACCTACTACTTCGTCGACCCTCTGCCTTCTATTCCTTCTCCAGATTCACCCACTAATTCTAATCTTATCCCACCTGATACATCAATTCCACTCCGACGTTCTACTCATACCAAACAGCCTCTAGCTTATTATAATGATAATGAGATGTCTTCTGGAGCCAATCATTTAACCTCTAGCTCAATTCCCTACACTGGCACCAGGTACCCCCTTCATGATTACCTTTCATTGTCTCGTTATTCACCTACTCAACGTGCTTTTCTAGCTTTTATTACAGCCCAGACATAACCTAAAACCTAAGATGAGGCAGTTGGCGACCCATTACGACAGCAGGATATGAATGATGAAATTGCAGCTTTGGAACGTAATCATACTTGGTCTCTCGTTCCTCTACCACCTGACCATAAAGCTATTGGCTGTCATTGGGTATACAAGATTAAACACAACTTTGATAGTTCTACTGAACATCATAAAGCTCAACTGGTAGCAAAGGGATACACTCAGGTTGAAGGTGTTGATTACAAAGAGACGTTTTCTCCTACAGCGAAACTTACTACACCTCGTTGCCTACTCACTATTGCCGCTGCTCGAAAATGGTTCACTCATCAGTTGGATGTTCAAAATGTCTTTCTCCATTGTAATCTAGACGAGGAAGTCTATATGTCTTTACCACCAGGTATTCGCTAACAGGGGGAGAACACAGTATGTCGGCTCCATAAATCTCTTTATGGTTTAAAAATGGCTTTCGCAATTGGTTCTCCATATTCTCTAACCAATACACAAAATGTAGGCTACACTCAGTCCAAAGCAAATTATTCTTTATTTATTAAGAGTAAAGGTACTTCTTTTACTGCAACTGTTATCTATGTTGATGATATTCTGTTGACAGGCAATGATCTCAAAGAAATTCAACATCTCAAGACTAGTTTACTCGAGAAATTCCTTATCAAAGATTTAGGGAATTTGAAATATTTTCAAGGCATTGAATTTTCTAGGTCTAGAAAAGAAATTTTTATCTCTCAAAGGAAGTATGCTCTAGGCATTTTTCAAGAATGTCTTATAAGAGCACGTCCCGAAAGATTTCCTATGGAGCAAAATCTAAAACTTTCTCTAACAGAAGGAGAAAAGTTGAATGATCCAAGTAAATACAGACGGTTGATTGGCAGATTAATATATTTATCCGTTACTAGGCCTGACATAGTGTATTCAGTTCGTAAGCTTAGTCAATTTATGCATGAACCAAGAAAATCACATTGGGAGGCAGCTCTTCGAGTTTTGAGATACATCAAAGGTACTCCTGGTCAAAGACTTCTACTACCATCTGAAAACAACTTAAGATTACCAAAATATTGCGATTTAGACTGGGGTGGTTGCGAACTTCTAGACGATCAATTTATGGGTTCTGCATTTTCCTTGGAAATTCAATTATTCCTTGGAAGTCTAAAAAAATAAATCAATGTGTCCAAATCATCAACATAAGCCGAGTATTGAGCTATGACAAATACTTGTTTAGAGTTAACTTGGTTAAGATACATTCTTTAAGACTTGAAACTTCCACTGTCCGAACAAGCATTATTCTATTGTAATAATCAAGGAGCATTACAAATAGCAGTCAATCCAGTTTTTCACGAACGTACGAAACACATCGAATAGACTGTCATATAGTTCGAGAAAAATTACACGCTGGAATCATCAAACCATAAATCAGCTTCTCAAACCGCTTTAACAGCTTGTTACAAATAGGTATTTATTTTTATTTTTATTTTTATTTTTATTTTTATTTTTATTTTTATTTTGCTATATAATGAATCCAAATCCAAATGATTAAACATCAACAAAACAAATTTGAGCATTTTAATAAAATGAAGACTCTAACTAGCTTCAGTATTATCTTATTGTTTGCTTTGGAATCAAGCATTATTATCAACACATGTTTTGCAGGTTCCAACGCACAAGCCGGGAAGATTGGCATTTACCAGAAGGAAAATGACAAGTGACTATTTACAATTATCAAACAAACTAAGTTTTAAATGCTCATTGCAAATCAAAAGACGACGATTTGAACGAACAGGTTTTGGACAAGCGAGCCCAATTCCACTGGAGATTTGAAATAAACTTTTGGCATACGACTTTGTATTGGTGCAATTTTAACAGTTCAAATGGACATGCTTCGTTTCAGGTGTTTTGGCTAGAGAACTCGCATTGGCTTTCTGAACGATGCAATGTTAAAAACTGCATTTGGGCAACATTTGATGATGGATTTTACATAAAAAATCTTCATTCCGAGAAGTTTGAATTGATACACCCTTGAGAAAAATGAAGTAAAATCACCCTCACTTATTTTGATCCCACAAAACCTACTCTTTTTTTTTTTTCCTTTTATGTTTGCTTGCTTTCCCATGTAATAATTCTAGAGAGAGTCATGGGGTTCCTTTATAGGCTTAAATATGTTGCATATTTAAGTCTAATAAAAGGGGAGGAATCTTTTGGGAATTTATAGTGCTTTGGATGTGGATAATTTGGTTGGGTTTCAAGTTTCTATTTGTATGTACCCATGTGCAAGCTTTCAAACTCACAATTTGACCGTCAATGACCCTAATATTCCCCTAACAATATTGTAAGGTTATTTACTTCTCGCTTCTAAGAGTGAAAACTATCTCCACAGACAAAGATGAGTCCTTCCAGCATGTCTTTTCCTCACTCACATGTTTGCTACGAAAATTCTCAAGAGGTCTTCCAACATAAGATTGCTCCAAGAAAAGCACATTTAATCTCGAAGTTCTTATGGTTATGCCAACAAAAAGGAAAGTGCATCTCGTTGATATAGGTAGTAAGTTTCAATTCTTTTTAAGCATTTCTTAGTCATCTATACTCTGGGTCACTTTATCGGATATAATCTTGGTCCATTCATGTACTCTCTTTTACTCGAGTATCACCCTACTCAAAACCCTTTCTGAATTAAGTAATATTTTAGGTTTTAACATTTTAAGGGTAACAAAATAGGACGAAAAGAAAATATGTATAATAATTGGAAATGCGAAGGTTAATATAATAATTGGAAACTATGTGGAAACAGAGGGAAGAGATCAAGGAGAAGTACCTGAGTAATTTCAATATCAAGACACTTTCGAGGATGAAAGTTTCATCTTGACGTGTATGATGTATGAACGAAAAATTAAAAAAAATAATAAAATAAAAAATAACTAAAAGAAGCAAAACTTTGTGCCATGTTGCTAAAGCTGAAAAGTGGCGGGTTGGCCTCCACTATAAAAAAGGGAGGTCCCCCACTTCATTTTATCATCCTAAATGAACAGTTCGAGCCAGTCAGAGAGTACACTTTCTGACGCTGACGGCTCAAGGCCAAAATTTTGGTTGATTTGCTCGGACTCTTTCATCCTAGTTTCAATTTTTAGAAAGCGTTCAAAGTTAGTATGTATGACTACCTTCTGGCTAGCTAAATTTTTTTAATCGAGTTTAAATTATTTATGCATGATGAGGCCTAATTTAAATTATTAAGAGTCAGTTTTTATGCCGTACTGGGCTTAGTTTAAATTACTGATTCTATGCACTATTGGGCTTAGTTTAAATTAGTGGGAGTACGTTTTTATGCATAATTAGACTTAGTTTAAATTATGGGGAGTAAGTTTTTATGCATAATTAGACTTCAGTTAAATTTTTGGAATCCCATTTAAATTATTTATGCGTAATTAGGCATAGATTGTTTAAATCATTAGGAGTAAATTTTTATGCATAATTAGATTTAGCTAGTTTGCGTTATGAAACGTTATGTAACGACCCTAATATTTTACCTATTTAATCTAAGGTCATTACTCACATTTGAAGTGCGAAATATACATTAAATGGGCCCTGTTCTTAAATGCGACTTACTCTCGCCTTTTATTACCTCGTGAAAGAAAAAAAAATGATTACAAGTAAAAAGAACAGAACATTATTGAAAATAAAGGAAAAACAAAAACCAAATGAATGTTTTATTCTACCCTATGGCTTATTGTGCAAAAATATTTCAACCTATACTAACCTAATGATGCAAACCGAATTCAGCCTAGACTACGAAATGGGAAAAAAACCAAACAACTATCATATGCATGTGCCACGGTCCCGAGGTGTACGATGCCGCCGTCGTCGTCACATGGGTGCCTTGCCCTTATCTGCAAAAGTAAAGTAGCACGAGGTTATGTAAGTGACCCCCTATCGGGGTTATGTAACAATCACATGCAATAAAATGATGGGACCTATCGTTTCGTTTCGTTTCGTTTCATTTTTCCTACGGTGTAATCCTAACGGGTAATCGTGGACGTGTACCATATACTCTACACACAGCCCATATGTACGAGTATGGGCTCACCAGCTAGTTCGCACACCACTGAGCCACTGTCCTTAGCCGGTGGGCATACCCTGGGACCCGTTAAAACTAGAACCGTCACGGCAGCGCTATGCAAAGCATAACGATCGTTGTCCTTCCATTGGATGTACACGTCTGTACCCTCGTGATGGGATAGGGGTATCCCCCAAATGCATGAACACCCAATATGCATGATGTCCCACTAGTCCTATAGTTATCATTAATGAACATAACCTCCTGTCATATTTTCATGCTTACATGCCATTCTCATTCTCATTTCTTTACATATCATACATATTCCTAGCGGGGTTATGTTTCATGCAATTTACCGTATTTCATGTCATACAATTCATGCAGTTACATTCAAATATTCATACAAACAAGCCATAATCGTTCAAGGGCCACACATCGTCACATGCATAACATATCACATCAACTAAGCAGCATACATAACATACATTCATGTTCGCATGATTTCGTACTTAAGCACATTAAACTAACATACAATTTAATGACATGTGCAAATCCACGGGCATGTGCCAACATACAGCAAATAATGCGTAATCTACAACGGGTGAGCCACTTACTTGGTAGGCCTTAGCCGAAGTACTCCCTAGAATATAACGTAAGCTCCTAGCTCCTCGTGAACGTTCTACGCATCGGTTGGTGGTTGGTTCCTATTGGTTCATTCATCACTTTCGTTAGTATTTCACAAATAATAATAAATTCCCAACTAGAATTTGTGAAATACGACCTTAAAATGTTCCATTTTACCTTAAACAGGGTCGAAACCAGGTTTGGGAGGGTCGAAACGGTGTCAAACGGGCTGGAAACAGGTTCTCCGAACCGAATAAGCTGCTGGAGCCGAGGAGCCACCGTCGAGCCGATCAAGCCACCGGAGCCGAGAGGAGCCGCGATGCAGACGTGCCACGTGGCACAATCAGAGAGCGACGCGTGTGTAGGAGTCTCGGGTCGAGGCGCGGGTTAACGGATTGCTCGTGGGTCTCGGGCCGAACGCAGGTGACGGGCCGTGCACGGTGATGGGTCGGTTCGTGGGTGAAGGGCCGGAGTGTTTGTGCCGCGGGAATCGTCGGTTCTGGGATGACCAAAGGGAATTGGGTTCGGTTTGGGTTGCCAGATCCGGCTCTCGGGTCGGACTTCGTCCTCTTCGCCCGACTGCCTGCGCGATTTTCCGGTGACCTCTCTCTCTCCTCGATAACGTCGTCTCAACATCCTTTTTTCCTCTTTTTTTCTCCGCTCCCGAGATTATTCTTCACCCTAACCCCATTTTTGGTACAAATTTCGTTTGTAAGGACCTCACACTCTTGGATCTGGAGAAGCTCGAAAGTTCGCCGTTCCGTCTTCCTTGCCGACGGTGTTCAGCGTAAGGGATTCGTCTAAAACCTACTTCTGATGTGTATAAAGGGTTTTGGGATTACTTTTATGGTGTAAAATGGGGGTTTTGACGTCGATTCGTATGGTTCGGCTTCGCCGGAGTTCCGTCTATTTTCTGTTCCTTCTCGTTTTTCATTGTTTTCGTTACTTTACAGGTTCTTTCAGGGTGGTTGAAGGTTGAGGATGCGATTTGTGGCATCCCAGCCCTCGGCCACCCTTTGTGGGTCGTGTGCGAGTGAAAACTCCGGCGTTCGCCGGAGTTTTTGGCTCTGCCGACGACCCTCACCCTTTTTTTTTAGGAGTCAGTTTCTATGCTGTATTGGGCTTAGTTTAAATTACTGATTCTATGCACTATTGGGCTTAATTTAAATTAGTGGGAGTACGTTTTTATGCATAATTAGACTTAGTTTAAATGATCAGGAGTAAGTTTTTATGGATAATTAGACTTAAGTTAAATTTTTGGAATCCGATTTAAATTATTTATGCGTAATTAGGCATAAATTGTTTAAATCATTAGGAGTAAATTTTTATGCATAATTAGATTTAGCTAGTTTGTGCGTTATGAAACGTTACGTTGAAAGCATGAAAATGTTTCGTTATGTCTTGTGAATTGCATGTATAGAATGATTTGAATTACATGAAGAACGATAAATAATATGAAATATAATCTCGATATAAGTATGAACGATGTGATAACTGATATGAGAAATGGTATGATATCAATGAAATGATAGCGAGGGTTATATTTAATAATGTTGAAAATGGAAAAATATTGGGACCTCATGCATTAATGTACGCTCATCATTCGGGGATACCCGTATTCCTTCACGATGGTATGGGTGCGTACACCACAAGGCAAGATAACTTTCATTATGTTTTATGTAATGCTGCCGTGACGGCTACCATTTCTAACAGGTATCTGGCATAGAGAGCTACCAGAGCATGTTCGCCCGACAAGGAAAGGGGCCAGAGGTGTGCGAACCGACTCGTGGGTCCTTAACTCGCACGTATGAGTCATGTGTATAGTATATGGTACACATCCAAGCTACCATATGGCCTTCATAGCTTTTAAATATGTCATTTTAAATATCATGCTAGGAAAGAGGGAGAAAAAAAGTGAAACATTTCCTTTTTAAAAAGGATGGTGAAAAGTTGGGTTAAAAAAGAGCTAGACATTTGGTTTTTTTAAAAGAATGTGAAAAGTTGGGTTTAAAAAGAAAAAAAAAAAGGGAGGCCAAAACCACCGTTCAACCTTTCTTTCTGTGCCCTAAAATCAATTTTAAGTTTTCTTTTTCTCCTCCCATTTTTTCTCCTCCCATTTTTTCTTCTGCACCAAAAAATTTGGGTAATGGAAATTGATTCGAGAAACTTAGGTAAACCTGTTCTTTCTTGAGTCATAATTTGTGGCGGTTGTCTCAAATATTCTGTTATTGTGTGATATATAGATGTTTTGATCCCAACGAACTTATTTTGTTTGAGTACTTGTACTGTACAGAAAGTTAAAAAGCTTGAAGAGGTCTTCTTTTTAACTTATTGCTTCATTAGTGTAATTTTTCTTGGTTAACTCTTCTCTTTTAAGTAGTTTTCTATGTTATTTCTATTGTTAGACCATAATAATTTTTTTTTGGATACTTTAGATAATGAAATGGCTCGTCTACCTTTTCCTGCCAATAATATTAGTAGTTTATTGGAAGTCTTGATTTGGATTTTAAGGAACAGAATGCCTCTCCGACCCCTTAGAATCATTTATTATTGTCTTTTTCTACCTTAATGACATTTTCTAGTCAGAAATTTTCATACGTGATCAAGAATGTATCAAAGTAGTTTCTTCCTTGGGTTATGATTTGGATATATTTATTTTACAATGTTATCATCCTCTATGCTTACTAGCATATTTACATTTTTTTTATTTTATCTAAAGTATTATTATTTAGAGTACATCGGGAAGAAATATGTGATTCTCTTTTTTTTTTCCATTCACGCTTGTTTGCTCCCACAGGCTTGTTGCACTAAATTATGCTAAATTGAAGTTAAATAAATACTATTTTTAATTACTTTGATCCTAAGTTTCTTGCTTTCATTGATTATATGAAGAATTTGAGCAGTTAAACCGAGCAGTGTTAAGTGCTTCTATTGATAGTGTTGTAAGTATGTACTTGCATCTCTTGTTTAAGATAGATATTTTTTTAGAAGAAGTTTTGTATGGGTGGAATTCTGCTTCTATTCCTTAAAACGAGATCGTTAATTTCAGTGAACCTGTGATTGTGAAGTATGATGATACTAATATAATCATTTTAGTAGTTCTCATATCTTACTTAGGTTCGGCACATAATCCACATTATTTATTTATTTTTTATGAAAATTGCAGGAAAAAGTGAAACATGCTAACAAATTACTCCATTATCTGTTACTATTCCTTTCTCGACATTGGACAACATTATGGAGACAATGGACTAGTAAGGCATCGACAGCACAACATATTAAAAGAGCTGGAAGTACATAGCCTCGGCATTGTTATTCTCTCTATTCTTATGCAATTTTTAGTAATATGTTTCTTAAATATTCCCTAAATTTTACCTTCATCCAATTGAATACTTTATTTTTAGTAAGTAGATTGTAAAATTTGAATTATGAATGGAAGTCATTCATATTTATTGTGTTATAAAATATTCTTTCATATTAGATTATATTAAAAAATTATTGTCGAGTCTTTTAGTCAAAAATAAAAATTATAATAAAATTTATACAACATACGTTAATTATAGTAATTATAAATGATTAAATAATATTATTATAACATAAGATTAAAGCTATAAATACTATATTATTGTTAGGATCGATACCAGTTGTTAGGATCGCACAACAACGCACACGCTCGATCTAGATGAACACAAAGAGAAGGATAGAGAGAAGTTGCAAGGAGAACTCTGGCTAAAAGGATTTTTTATTGATGACTTCAGGCATGTACAACAAGAGAGTACAGAGAATAGAAAAGTACCTTTTCAAAGCTCTACCGGACCAGATATATATATGGTATAGTTTACTATATATAGCTTTACCAGATTTAGCCATCTACTATATATAACTATTTACCATATATAGCTTTACTATATATAGCTTACCAAATATAGCTTTACCGGATATAACCGTTGACCAAGCTATAAATAAGTATCAGGCTCCATAGCCTAACAATTCTCCCACTTGGAGACTGATCTAGTCAACCAAGAATTTCACTCTCAGACGACCATGAGCATCTTCACTGCACCATACCAATTGAGGTTTCGCACAACCTCAATATTCCAACATCAACACATTTTGTCAACATGTTTGCTGGATTCTTTGCACCCTCTATCTTCTCAAAACACATCACCATCTTCAACCAACCTCCGAGTGAAATGGTATCGCCTACTGTATTTTGAATGATAGACTGGGTTTCTCGCCAACAGCATGAGTCTCAGGAGTTTCTTGAGTATCTGCTACATCACTATGTGAATCTTTTAGCAACTCAACCTCAACTCCCACTTGCTTCACCTCTGGTGTTTCAGCAAGGGTCTCAGGAGTTTCATGAGTATCCGCTACAACATCACTCTGTGAATCTTTCAGCAACTCAACCTCAACTCCCACTTGCTCCACCTCTGGTTTCTCAGCAAGAGTCTCAGGAGTTTCATGAGTA
>NW_019268522.1:4926688-4961216 GCF_002738365.1 Cucurbita moschata | reverse complement strand
CGACGCAACCCCCTCTGGAGCTTCAGCGACGCTTCCGGACGACGCAACTCCCTCTGGAGCTTCAGCGACGCTTCCGGACGACGCAACCCCCTCTGGAGCTTCAGCGACGCAACCCCCTCTAGAGTTTCAGCGACGCTTCCGGACGACGCAACCCCCTTTGGAGCTTCAGCGACGCTTCCGGACGACGCAACTCCCTCTGGAGCTTCAGCGACGCTTCCGGACGACGCAACCCCCTCTGGAGCTTCAGCGACGCTTCCGGACGACGCAACCCCCTCTGGAGCTTCAGCGACGCTTCCGGACGACGCAACTCCCTCTGGAGCTTCAGCGACGCTTCCGAACAATGCAACTCCCTCTGGAGCTTCAGCGACGCTTCCGGACAATGCAACTCCCTCTAGAGCTTCAGCGACGCTTTCGGACGACGCAACCCCCTCTAGAGCTTCAATGGCGCATCCGGCCAACGCAACCTCCTCTGGAGTTTCAGCCAGCGACGCTACCGGTCGACGCAACCCCCTCTGGAGCTTCAGCGACGCAACCCCCTCTAGAGTTTCAGCGACGCTTCCGGACGACGCAACTCCCTCTGGAGCTTCAGCGACGCTTCCGGACGATGCAACTCCCTCTGGAGCTTCAGCGACGCTTCCGGACGACGCAACTCCCTATAGAGCTTCAGCGACGCTTACGAACGACGCAACTCCCTCTGGAGCTTCAGCGACGCAACCCCCTCTGGAGTTTCAGCGACACTTCCGGACGACGCAACCCCCTCTGGAGCTTGAGCGACGCTTCCGGACGACGCAACTCCCTATAGAGCTTCAGCGACGCTTACGAACGACGCAACTCCCTCTGGAGCTTCAGCGACGCAACCCCCTCTGGAGTTTCAGCGACACTTCCGGACGACGCAACCCCCTCTGGAGCTTGAGCGACGCTTCCGGACGACGCAACTCCCTATAGAGCTTCAGCGACGCTTACGAACGACGCAACTCCCTCTGGAGCTTCAGCGACGCAACCCCCTCTGGAGTTTCAGCGACACTTCCGGACGACGCAACCCCCTCTGGAGCTTGAGCGACGCTTCCGGACGACGCAACTCCCTATAGAGCTTCAGCGACGCTTACGAACGACGCAACTCCCTCTGGAGCTTCAGCGACGCAACCCCCTCTGGAGTTTCAGCGACACTTCCGGACGACGCAACCCCCTCTGGAGCTTGAGCGACGCTTCCGGACGACGCAACTCCCTATAGAGCTTCAGCGACGCTTACGAACGACGCAACTCCCTCTGGAGCTTCAGCGACGCAACCCCCTCTGGAGTTTCAGCGACACTTCCGGACGACGCAACCCCCTCTGGAGCTTGAGCGACGCTTCCGGACGACGCAACTCCCTATAGAGCTTCAGCGACGCTTACGAACGACGCAACTCCCTCTGGAGCTTCAGCGACGCAACCCCCTCTGGAGTTTCAGCGACACTTCCGGACGACGCAACCCCCTCTGGAGCTTGAGCGACGCTTCCGGACGACGCAACTCCCTATAGAGCTTCAGCGACGCTTACGAACGACGCAACTCCCTCTGGAGCTTCAGCGACGCAACCCCCTCTGGAGTTTCAGCGACACTTCCGGACGACGCAACCCCCTCTGGAGCTTGAGCGACGCTTCCGGACGACGCAACTCCCTATAGAGCTTCAGCGACGCTTACGAACGACGCAACTCCCTCTGGAGCTTCAGCGACGCAACCCCCTCTGGAGTTTCAGCGACACTTCCGGACGACGCAACCCCCTCTGGAGCTTGAGCGACGCTTCCGGACGACGCAACTCCCTATAGAGCTTCAGCGACGCTTACGAACGACGCAACTCCCTCTGGAGCTTCAGCGACGCAACCCCCTCTGGAGTTTCAGCGACACTTCCGGACGACGCAACCCCCTCTGGAGCTTGAGCGACGCTTCCGGACGACGCAACTCCCTATAGAGCTTCAGCGACGCTTACGAACGACGCAACTCCCTCTGGAGCTTCAGCGACGCAACCCCCTCTGGAGTTTCAGCGACACTTCCGGACGACGCAACCCCCTCTGGAGCTTGAGCGACGCTTCCGGACGACGCAACTCCCTATAGAGCTTCAGCGACGCTTACGAACGACGCAACTCCCTCTGGAGCTTCAGCGACGCAACCCCCTCTGGAGTTTCAGCGACACTTCCGGACGACGCAACCCCCTCTGGAGCTTGAGCGACGCTTCCGGACGACGCAACTCCCTATAGAGCTTCAGCGACGCTTACGAACGACGCAACTCCCTCTGGAGCTTCAGCGACGCAACCCCCTCTGGAGTTTCAGCGACACTTCCGGACGACGCAACCCCCTCTGGAGCTTGAGCGACGCTTCCGGACGACGCAACTCCCTATAGAGCTTCAGCGACGCTTACGAACGACGCAACTCCCTCTGGAGCTTCAGCGACGCAACCCCCTCTGGAGTTTCAGCGACACTTCCGGACGACGCAACCCCCTCTGGAGCTTGAGCGACGCTTCCGGACGACGCAACTCCCTATAGAGCTTCAGCGACGCTTACGAACGACGCAACTCCCTCTGGAGCTTCAGCGACGCAACCCCCTCTGGAGTTTCAGCGACACTTCCGGACGACGCAACCCCCTCTGGAGCTTGAGCGACGCTTCCGGACGACGCAACTCCCTATAGAGCTTCAGCGACGCTTACGAACGACGCAACTCCCTCTGGAGCTTCAGCGACGCAACCCCCTCTGGAGTTTCAGCGACACTTCCGGACGACGCAACCCCCTCTGGAGCTTGAGCGACGCTTCCGGACGACGCAACTCCCTATAGAGCTTCAGCGACGCTTACGAACGACGCAACTCCCTCTGGAGCTTCAGCGACGCAACCCCCTCTGGAGTTTCAGCGACACTTCCGGACGACGCAACCCCCTCTGGAGCTTGAGCGACGCTTCCGGACGACGCAACTCCCTATAGAGCTTCAGCGACGCTTACGAACGACGCAACTCCCTCTGGAGCTTCAGCGACGCAACCCCCTCTGGAGTTTCAGCGACACTTCCGGACGACGCAACCCCCTCTGGAGCTTGAGCGACGCTTCCGGACGACGCAACTCCCTATAGAGCTTCAGCGACGCTTACGAACGACGCAACTCCCTCTGGAGCTTCAGCGACGCAACCCCCTCTGGAGTTTCAGCGACACTTCCGGACGACGCAACCCCCTCTGGAGCTTGAGCGACGCTTCCGGACGACGCAACTCCCTATAGAGCTTCAGCGACGCTTACGAACGACGCAACTCCCTCTGGAGCTTCAGCGACGCAACCCCCTCTGGAGTTTCAGCGACACTTCCGGACGACGCAACCCCCTCTGGAGCTTGAGCGACGCTTCCGGACGACGCAACTCCCTATAGAGCTTCAGCGACGCTTACGAACGACGCAACTCCCTCTGGAGCTTCAGCGACGCAACCCCCTCTGGAGTTTCAGCGACACTTCCGGACGACGCAACCCCCTCTGGAGCTTGAGCGACGCTTCCGGACGACGCAACTCCCTATAGAGCTTCAGCGACGCTTACGAACGACGCAACTCCCTCTGGAGCTTCAGCGACGCAACCCCCTCTGGAGTTTCAGCGACACTTCCGGACGACGCAACCCCCTCTGGAGCTTGAGCGACGCTTCCGGACGACGCAACTCCCTATAGAGCTTCAGCGACGCTTACGAACGACGCAACTCCCTCTGGAGCTTCAGCGACGCAACCCCCTCTGGAGTTTCAGCGACACTTCCGGACGACGCAACCCCCTCTGGAGCTTGAGCGACGCTTCCGGACGACGCAACTCCCTATAGAGCTTCAGCGACGCTTACGAACGACGCAACTCCCTCTGGAGCTTCAGCGACGCAACCCCCTCTGGAGTTTCAGCGACACTTCCGGACGACGCAACCCCCTCTGGAGCTTGAGCGACGCTTCCGGACGACGCAACTCCCTATAGAGCTTCAGCGACGCTTACGAACGACGCAACTCCCTCTGGAGCTTCAGCGACGCAACCCCCTCTGGAGTTTCAGCGACACTTCCGGACGACGCAACCCCCTCTGGAGCTTGAGCGACGCTTCCGGACGACGCAACTCCCTATAGAGCTTCAGCGACGCTTACGAACGACGCAACTCCCTCTGGAGCTTCAGCGACGCAACCCCCTCTGGAGTTTCAGCGACGCTTCCGGACGACGCAACCCCCTCTGGAGCTTCAGCGACGCTTCCGGACGACGCAACTCCCTATAGAGCTTCAGCGACGCTTACGAACGACGCAACTCCCTCTGGAGCTTCAGCGACGCAACCCCCTCTGGAGTTTCAGCGACGCTTCCGGACGACGCAACTCCCTCTGAAGCTTTAGCGACGCTTCCGGACGACGCAACCCCTTCTGGAGCCTCAGCAACGCTTCCAGCCGACGCAACCCCCTCTAGAGCTTCAGCGACGCTTCCGGACGATGCAACTCCCTCTGGAGCTTCAGCGACGCTTCCGGACGACGCAACCCCCTCTGGAGCTTCAGCGACGCTTCCGGACGACGCAACTCCCTCTGGAGCTTCAGCAACGCTTCCGGACGACGCAACCCCCTCTGGAGCTTCAGCGACGCTTCCGGACAATGCAACCCCCTCTGGAGCTTCAGCGATGCTTCCGGACGACGCAACCCCCTCTGGAGCTTCAGCGACGCTTCCGGACGACGCAACTCCCTCTGGAGCTTCAGCGACGCAACCCCCTCTAGAGTTTCAGCGACGCTTCCGGACGACGCAACTCCCTCTGGAGCTTCAGCGACGCTTCCGGACGACGCAACCCCCTCTGGAGCTTCAGCGACGCAACCCCCTCTGGAGTTTCAGCGACGCTTCCGGACGACGCAACCCCCTCTAGGGTTTCAGCAATGCTAACGATCAAGGGATCTCCCTCTGGTACTTTTCTTCAATTCTCTAACAATCTTTGTGAAGCTAACTCGTTTCTGTTTGCTCGTAACGCAGTTCTCACAAGGACTTATAACAATCTCCGCATCAAAATACACCTTTTTCATAGCCAACGGTTTTTCGTACATATTCGACAGCGTCTTCAACAGACCTGACGTTGTCTTCTCCTTGATAATGTTGAACGCCACGTTTCTGGATAGCGTCAACCGGATCAGCCCCAAGGCTTGTCGATCCTTGAGCTTCCACTGTTCCGTGGTCATGGTATCCGGCTTCACCCCCAACAGAGGTTCGTGAAGATCTTTCTGGTACAGATAATCTTCAATCTGCATTTTCCAAAAACCGAAATCGGATCCATCGAACTTCTCAATTCCAATCTTTGAACTTTCCATCTTCACAGATCGTGGTGAATTTCGCCTAGCTCTGACTTCTGCCTGGCTCCTGGCTCTGACTTCCGCCTGGCTCTGATACCAGTTGTTAGGATCGATACCAGTTGTTAGGATCGCACAACAACGCACACGCTCGATCTAGATGAACACAAAGAGAAGGATAGAGAGAAGTTGCAAGGAGAACTCTGGCTAAAAGAATTTTTTATTGATGACTTCAGGCATGTACAACAAGAGAGTACAGAGAATAGAAAAGTACCTTTTCAAAGCTCTACCGGACCAGATATATATATGGTATAGTTTACTATATATAGCTTTACCAGATTTAGCCATCTACTATATATAACTATTTACCATATATAGCTTTACCGGATATAGCTTTACCATATATAGCTTTACTATATATAGCTTACCAAATATAGCTTTACCGGATATAACCGTTGACCAAGCTATAAATAAGTATCAGGCTCCATAGCCTAACAATTATAACGTTAAGAAAATGATATTATAAGTTAAAAATAGCCAATATTTTAGTTATATTAAACATATTATAGCTTTACAAAAATGCTATAAAATGTTTTAATAGTAATTTATATAAGCTATACTATCATACTCTATTATAGCATTTTTTATAAGCTATAAAAAGTAATAACATGGGCTGTCACGACTTTTGAAAAATGCTATAGAAAGTCTATGATTGCATTGTTCTTAAGCTACCATATCTATCATTTGTTGTAGTGGGCCGTTAGGATAGTACCGTATGAAAATAGACTGTAATGCTAGGTCTCGTCATTGCATTCGCATGATCTTGCATCATAACCGCGATAGGAGGTCGTTTACTGAGTATTCTTAAAACACTCAAGCCTCGTGCTACTATCTTTTTCACATAAAGGCAAGGGGCCCCAGTAAGAATGACGGAGGCTTCGCAACCACGAGTTTGTGACACGTGCATAGGATAGTTTCGCATAATAATTTAATAGTATAGGTTAGTATATGTTGAGTAGTATTTTCATTTGATAATAGTATAGATTAGTATAGATTCAATTGTATTTGCATTTGTCAATAGTATAGATCAGTCTGGTCTGAGGTGTATTTGCATTTAATAAACTATAGGTTGATTTGTGTTTGTATTTAATAAAGTTTAGGTTGAGTTGTATTTTCATTTAATAAAGCATAGGTTAGTATAGGTTCAGTTGTATTTATAATTATTAGGTCATTGGTTAGTATAGGGCGTTTAATTCAATAATGTTTTTCATTTTTTCTTTGTATTTGTTTATTCTCGAGGTAATAAATGAGGCACGAAGTTAATGTTGAATTTATAATAAGGGTTCATTAAAGTAATTCCGCATTAAATATCGGTTAAATCTGAAGTAACGGTCTTAGGTTAAATAGGAAAATTTAGGGTGGAAATCTCTCCTTAAAGATGCATTTTAAAACCGTGAAGCAAACGATATTACATAACGGGCCAAAGTGGACAAAACGGACAATATCGACTAGCGATGAATTTGAATGTTTGAACATTCGACCACACCTCTTAAATTTTGATTTTGTTGTGATTCTCTCATTCTTATTAATCATATCTATTTTTCTCCTGGTCGGAATAAAAAATCTATAAAACTCCTTACAACAACCCTTCATAACTCAATCTCCCCTTTACAAGGGTAATTATGGAGAAAATATAGAAAATGCAATCATCTAGTGTAACGACCCGAAATTTTCTACTTAATTTAAGGTCGCTACTGTATACATACCATAAACATTGAATGCGGAAGACTTCATTTAAATTCCATAAAACATAACCTTTATCTTAAAACACAGCCATGGACTTACGTGTTTCGAAAACATCTTTAAAACGACACAACAAAAGACTCGAAATAAAATAAATAAGCGTTTAAGTTTAAAACATCCTATTCTATCCCAAGTCTAAGAATAAATACCACTATCTTATGCATGTGTCATGATCTCGAGTTGCGATGCCGTTGTCAGCCGTATAGGAATGCCTTGCCTTAACCTGAAAAATATAATAGCACATGGCTTGAGTATTTCTTTAAATACTCAGTAAGTGACCCCACTATTGGGGTTAAATGCAACAATCACATGCAATAAAATGATGGGACCTATCTTTCGTTCCGTTTCGTTTCGTTTCTTTTTCGTTTCGTTTTGTTTCGTTTCCCTACGGTGTAATCCTAACAGGTAATCGTGGACGTGTACCATATACTCTACACGCAGCCCATACGTGCGAGTATGGGCTCACCAGCTAGTTCGCACACCACTGGGCCACTGTCCCTAGCCGGTGGGCATGCTCTAGGGGCCCACCAGGACCCGTTAAAACTAAAACCGTCATGGCAGCGCTATGCAGGGCATAACGATCGTTGTCCTGCCATTTGGATGTACGCGTCCGTACCCTCGTGATGGGATAGGGGTATCCCCCCAAATGCATGATCACACAATATGCATGAGGTCCCACTAGTCCTACAGTCATCATTTAATGAATATAACCCCGTGTCACGTTTTCATGCTTACATGTCATTCTCATTCTCATTTCGTTACATATCATACATATTCCTAGCGGGGTTATGTATCATGCAATTTACTGTATTTCATGTCATACAATTCATTCAGTTACATTTCAATACTCATACAACAAGCCATAATCGTACAAGGGCCACACGTTGTCACATGCATTCATATCACATCAACTAAGCAGCATAAATAACATACATTCACGTTCACATGATTTCGTACTTAAGCACAATAATCTAGCATACAATGTATCGTATCATAACCAAGTCATAACGTAAACACTTCATAGTCATATCGTTCTCTAACTTACCATAGCCTTAACGTTCTTATATCTATCACAGACATATCATTACGTGACGTACCTTAGTCATATCGTCACAAGAACGTACCCTAACGCTATCGTTCTATCAATCTATCACAAACCTATCCCTTTCTACCCATAACCTAACCGTATTATTTCATCAATCTCTCCTATCCATAGCACTCCGGTATGTAACCTAACTCTAACGTTTCATGAACGTATCTTACTCCTATCGTTACATTTCGTTTCGTGCATCCTTCTCGTACCCTATTTCAAACATATCCTTGAGCACATCGTACCATAATTATTATCATACAAACCACATATTATAACATAACATAACATATAGGGAGCATATCGATCCACAGACAATTCACACATATCAATATATATGACACGTGCAGAACCACAGGGCACGTGTCAACATCAAACATAACCATGCCGATAGTAAGGTCACTTACCTGGTTAGCTGAAGTCGTTGTCATGAATATATCCTTAATGAAAGTTCGATTCCGTCGTTATCCTTGATGAAAGTCCATTGAACTCCAAGTCAACCTATGTGAGCCCATGACATCAGTTTCAAGTTTGAACTCTATAAAATTATTTCTCTAATTTATGTTGACCCATGTGTTATACTTCATGCGAACGTTAGAGTCTTTGCTTGAGTTAGGTGTTCAAATATTTATATATGTTTGTTATAGTATTATTTTCATACAAACCATTTAATACTTATTATAATTTCCCAGATATTCTATTTTTTCTGATGGTGTTTAATACCCTTTTAACATTTTCCAGATAATTTTCAATTATATTCACAGTCTTGTCTCTGTTTTCTTTCTTTTAATTATCTCTCTCCGTTTCAGAATGATTTTAATATCATTAAATAAAATAAAAGGAAAACTAGTGACCTCTTCAAATGCAATATCTCTTTTTAGCAAAATACCTCTTTCTACCAAGACAAAACGTAATATGAACTCTTTTTGTGCTTGTTTTTGTAGGAGAGAAGAAATTCTGATTAGTTAAATCTGTTTAATCCTTTATTTTTATTTTTGTTTGTTACTTTTTCAATTAGGTTGGCAATTACTTCTGGCCAATTTAATCGATTCTATTTTGTTTCTGCTGTTGATCATGACGTATCTTTCACCCGTGGTTTCTTGGTCATGACCAGCTAAAGCTAAAGTTCCATTAAAGAGCCAACCCCCCCATGAATTGGTTATTCCTAAACGAGTCATGAAGGGTATAACGAACATACCTTGTCTCCACATTGGATCAAAGAAAGAAGAACATACGGGAGTAGGAAGAGCAAGTCAGCTACCCTGCCTCTCAGCTTCTTACGTGTGTGTCCATGAACATTCGAGTGCCCATCTAATTAAATTGCTAAATAAAACTAAATAATTGGATAAAAGAAAACGAGATTTGAGATATAACTTACCGAGAAATCTCTAATCTCTCTCCCCCGTCCCATGTAAATTTTGATCATCTCTATCAACCCATCTCCTATAAATTTGATGTGAGGCATGTCTGTTTTCTCAAATTTGAGATTTTTCATTTCTGTTTATTTGCCAGGATTGTGAGGTGTGTTGGTGTGTTGAGGAGAGATTATTGGGGAAGTGTGATTTACGGGAGAGAAAAGAGGGAATAATGGTTTTTTTTTTTATTTACTTATTTATTAATTTATTATTATTATTATTATTATTTATACATAATAATAACATAATAATAATTTTTATTTGTTTATTTATTTATTTTTGGGCTGTTACATCTAGTTTGTGTTTATCACAACCTTGTTTTTTTATGTCCACCAAAAATAACAAATGAAAAAGAATTGATATTTATAACTATGCAACAAATATGGATATCCAACCTCAAAACATTCCTAGGAATTAATTTTTAGAGTGGATATCAACCTTAAATCAGTTTCTCAAACAGCTTTAACAGGTTGTTCAAAATAGATATTTATTTTTCTTTTGCTATATAATGAACCCAAATCCAAATGATTAAACATCAACAAAACAAATTTGAGTATTTTAATAAAATGAAGACTCTAACAAGCTTCGGTATTATCTTATTGTTTGCTTTGGAATCAAGCATTATTATCAACACATGTTTTGCAGGCTCCAACGGACAAGCTGTAGTGGAAGATTGGCATTTACCAGAAGGCAAATGGCAAGTGACTATTTACAATTATCAAACAAACTCAGTTTTAAATGCTCATTGCAAGTTAAAGACGACGATTTGAACGAGCAGGTTTTGGACAAGCGAGCCCAATTCCACTGGAGATTTGAAATAAACTTTTGGCATACGACTTTGTATTGGTGCAATTTTAACAGTTCGAATGGACATGCTTCGGTTCAGGTGTTTTGGCCAGAGAACTCGCATTGGCTTTCTGAACGATGCAACGTTAAAAACTTCAGGTGGGCAACATTTGATGATAGATTTTACTTAAAAAATCTTCATTCCGAGAAGTTTGAATTGATACACCCTTGGAAAAAATGAAATAAAATTACCCTCACTCATTTTGATCCCACAAAACCTACTTTCGTTTTTTTTTTCTTTTTCCTTTCATGTTTGCTTGCTTTCACATGTAATAATTCTAGAGAGAGTCCTCCCGTTCTAGGCTTAAATATGTTGCATATTTAAGTCTAATAAAAGGGGAGGAATCTTTTGGAAATTTATAGTTCTTTGGATGTTGATAATTTGGTTGGGTTTCAAGTTTCTACTTGTATTTACCCATGTGCAAGCTTTCAAACTCACAATTTGACCGTCAATGGCCCTAATATTCCCCTAACAATATTGTAAGGTCATTTACTTCTCGCTTCTAAGAGTGAAAACTATCTCCACCGACAAACATGAGTCCTTCCAGCATGTCTTTTCCTCACTCACATGTTTGCTACGAAAATTCTCAAGAGGTCTTCCAACATAAGATTGCTCCAAGAAAAGCACATTTAATCTCGAAGTTCTTATGATTAAGTCAACAAAAAGGAAAGTGCATCTGGTTGATATAGGTAGTAAGTTTCAATTCTTTTTAAGCATTTCTTAGTCATCTATACTCTGGGTCACTTTATCGGATATAATCTTGGTCCATTCATGTACTCTCTTTTACTCACGTATCACTCTACTCAAAACCCTTTCAAAATTAAGTAATATTTTAGGTTTTAACATTTTAAGGGTAACAAAATAGGATGAAAAGAAAATATGTATAATAATTTGAAATGCAAAGGTTAATATCATAAAATGTATATATGCAAAGAACTCATGTCAATTTTCTTGAAAAAAAATTGATGGTCAATTGCAACTTTCTAATATGAAACAAACCAGCTGGCACAACATTCTTTAGTAAAAAAATATCATTAAATATTATTTGTGATGCTATAAAGAAGAAGAAGAAAAAAAAAATGTACAACGAAAATGATCTTTACAAGACTATGAAACAAAAGAAACTTTGTGGAAATAGAGGGAAAAGATCAAGGAGAAGCACCCGAGTAATATCAATATTAAGACACTTTCGAGGACGAAAGTTTCATCTTGACGTGTACGATGTATGAACGAAAAATAAAAAAATAAAAAATAAATAAAAGAAGCGAAACTTTGTGCCACGTTGCTAAAGCTGAGAAGTGGCGGGTTGGCCTCCACTGTAAAAAAGGGAGGTCCCCCACTTCATTTTATCATCCTAAATGAATGGTTCGAGTCAGTCAGAGAGTACACTTTCTAACGGCTCAAGGCCAAAATTTTGGTTGATTTGCTCGGACTCTTTCCTCCTAGTTTCAATTTTTAGAAAGCGTTCAAAGTTAGTATGTATGACTACCTTCTGGCTAGTTAAATTTTTTGAATCGAGTTTAAATTATTTATGAATGATGAAGCCTAGTTTAAATTATTAGGAGTCAATTTCTATACAACTATTTAAGTTATTCTGTGCTTTACTACTCTCTGTATTTACCTTTCTCCCTTTTTTTTATTTTTTTATTTGTTTGCCTTTTAATTCTATTCTCATGTATTCCAAATTTTGGGTGGATCTCTTTTTCCAAATCTTTCCTTAGCTCAGTGTTTACTGTTCACATATTTTTTTGGCCATTCTATTTTAATCTATTCATTTGGCCACTGATATAAATTTAATCTAATATTATTAATCATTTGATAGAATTCATATAAATGATTGACATTTAGTTTCTAACTCAAACCTAAACCATTGTAATAATTCAACAAAGATCTAACTGTAATTGGTTATGATTTCTCTAAAAAAAATAGGATAAAAGAAAATGAAGAATTAATATATACCTTATTGATCAAATCTTTCACTGAATCTCAACTTGGTGAAGGCCATTCTCATTTTTTTTTGTCAAGTACACGTGACTGTTATTGTTTTTTTGTTTCTTTTTTTTGCAGTTATATCTGTTACTTTCTTCGGTTGAAGAGAGATAATTGTGGGAAGAGATGAGAGGTTAGTGGAGAGAAGTAGGGAAAGATTTTTTTTTTAATTAATTAATTAATTTATTATTATTAATATTTTAACTTTTTTTTTTTATAATTATTTTTATTTATTTATTTCTTTATTTATTTTTGGACTATTACATAATATGTTAAGCATGAAAGATGATAGCATGGCTATATTCATTAATGATAAATGTAGAAATATTAGGGATCTCATGTATTATGTGTGCTCATGTATTGGGGGGATACCCTTATTCTATCACGAGGGTACGGACGCGTACACCTAAGGGCAGGGGTACGATCGTTATATTTTGCATAGTGCTGCCATGACGGTTACTAGTTCTAATGGGTGTTCGGCCTAAGGAGCTCCCAGAGTATGCTCGCCCGACAAGGAAAGTGGTCCAGCGGTATGCGAACTGATTGGTGAGCCCATACTCGCACGTATGGGCTGTGTGTAGAGTATATGGTACACATCCAAATTACCGTTAGGACAGCACCATAGGAAGACAGAAGAAAGATAGGTCCCATCATCTCATTTGCATGTGATTGTTGCATAACCCTGATAAGTGGTCACTTACTGAGTATTCTAGAAATACTCAAGCCTTGTGCTACCATATTTTCAGAGAAAGGCAAGGCACCGATGTGAGACCAACAGCAGCATCGCACATCTCGACATCATGGCACATGCATAGGATAGTTATTTTCCATTCGTAGTATATGTTAGTATAAGTTGAATTTCATTTGCATTCATAGTATAGGTTAGTATAGGTTGAATTCCCATTTGCATCATTAGTATATGTTAGTATTAGTTGAATTGTAATCGCATTAATAAATCATAGGTTAGTACATAACATTATTTGAGAGTTGTCTTTCCTTTCCTTCCCTTGTATTCGTTATTCATGAGGTAATAAAAGACAAACTTATGTGGCATTTATGATAAGAGCCCATTTAAAGTAAATTTCGCGTTTAAAGTATAATAATGACCTTAGATTAAATAAGTAAAAATTTAAGGTCGTTACATATTCATTTTATAAAAACACGGAATATGTCTCGAAATAAAAATTGATCATTCAAAAACTAAATTTATATTTTAACTCTAATTTAAAATTTTGTATTAGAATTTTTTTTTTATAATTTGTAGAACAAAACATAGAATTTAGCTATAACTTAGTAATCATTTAATCCCATAATTAATCTTTTATAAAACAATAAACACTCTAAGTGACTCTCTAGCATCGATCCTCCACGGCCAATTTAAGTTATAAACGTAAAATATCAAGTACTTACTCAAACCTCTATTTTTTTTGGATATATATACTTTAACCAATATAAATATAAAACTGATTTTATTGAGAATCATACTTCCAACTTTTTACTGAGTTATTTGAAAATATGCTTATAGACATCAAATTAAGTCCAACCGCATTCAAAAGATGGTAACTTGTTTTTTTCTTTTGTAGTTTCAAAATTTGAAGTTGTTACCCTTTTCATGTCGGCCAAAATTTGATGCATGTGGTACCAACTCATATATATCTTATCCAACTTGTGTCAGTAACCTCCCACATCCCCTTTCCCAAATGTCTCACCCAAAACCTCCTGTCCTTCCCCCCCCCCCTCTTATATTTTGAAATCATTAAATCCAATTGAGACAGTTTCTTTTTAAGTCTATCTCCATGGATCTCGTATGTACAGATCACAATCACCATTTTAACGGTTTCGATCTCATTGATTTTGTAACAAGCTTAAATTTTCTACTTAATCTAATGTCGCAATTGTATACATTTCATGAACATTGAGTGTAAAATAACTTAATTTAAACTTTTTCGTAAAACATAAATTCATCTAAAAACAATAGTCATGAACTTACGTGTTGGAACATCTTTAAAATGACACAACAATAACTAAATGAAATAAATAAATATTTAAATAAAAAAAATATCCTTTTCTAGTCTAAGACTAAGAAAAAAAGTGCGACTACCCTATGCATGTGTCATGGTCTTGAGTTGCGATGTCATCGTTAGCCGTACAGGGATGTCTTGCTTTTACATAAAATAGAAATAGCATTGAGTATTACTCATTAAATGACCCCACTATTAAGGTTAAATGCAAACTCATACAATTTCATGAATGGAACCTATCATATCAGTCTATTTTCCTACGTCGGCTATTTTAACGGGCAATTGAGATGTACTTAATTTTCCTATACACGATCCACGCGTGTGAATATGGACCCACCAGTCGATTCGCATACCTCATGTCCCCCTTTTCTGGTCGGATGAGCATTCTTTGGTAGCTGTTGATGCCAGACACCCATTAGGAATAGTGACCATCACGGCAACATTATGTTAAACATAATGAGCGTTCCCGTGTCTCATAGCGTATGCGTTCGTACTATCGTGAAGGATAAGGGGTATCCCCCGATGCATGAGCATACAATAATGCATGAGGTCCCAACATTTTTCCATTTTCTTTATCATTTAATACAACTCCGCTAGCGTCTTCCTTCATATCATATCATATTGTCATATCATTTCTCAATAACTTTTCTCATATCTTACATGTATATGTCAGGGTTGTATTTCATGCTAGTTCAACTTTTTGCATATCAATCATATCATATCATTCATATTACATACATATGTCATATCATAACGTTTCCATATTTCCAAACATAACAATCCTCATTGTGTACCTATAATACCATATCATATATCACAACAGTTTTATAACATAACCCGTGTATATCTTCCACATATCACACCATAACATATCATTTCACGACCCGATTTTCAAAGCCTCGAAGCTCGAACCGTGACTAAAAAAATGAAAGCAAAAACAATTAAAAAGAAATTAAAAGAAAGGTAATAAAACATAAAAACCCAATAAAATTAAAACAAAGAAAGAGAAGTTTTGTTTCAAACATTAGGAAGGGGATACAAACATAAAAGAAAATTCAAATTTTTAAAAGGAAGTTCTGGAATGATTCCTCTGTGACCACACATCTCTCGAACGCTCCCCCACCTCGACCGACAACCTGCGAACACCTGAAAAAGATAGGAAAACAGGGATCAGTATAAAAATTATACTAGTAAGCCACCTACTTGTAGGCTCTCATCGCATCCTAAGCTTGACAGATTCCCACAAATTTCTCATTGGCTCTTGGACGTCTAGTTCTGGTCTTATCCCCTTGGGGTTATTCTGGTTCTCAGTCGTTTCATTTAAACACTAAGAGTTCCTTATGTCGAGCTACAAATGACCGTTGTCTCTTTACGAGGTGCTACCTCTGCATGGCTATCTGAGACTATATGGTATCTTACTTAGGGGTGTGCTGAGTACCTCCTAGGTCCATGATAATCCCCCTCATTGGGGGGCACGGCCTCTCCATTATCCCATGTAGCTAATGGGCTGTATGGCGTGGGCTCATGTTTTCCATGTGAAACGGCTAGAAGCAATGGGTACTAATAAGGAACCTTTGGTCCCCCACGAAGCTATAGATATCGTTCACACAACTAGCAGCCTAAGAACACTCTAAGGTACTTCGTTTGCCATAGTGATATGTTAGGCTCCTAGGGAAAGGTTAGGTCTAAACTTAGTGACTTGTCACTCTAACCACAAATCCCTCGGCTTATCATAACAATGGGTCATGAAAAATAACTGAGTGTCCATACAACCGTCATCTAGCATCATCATACATAATTCATGCAAAATAAGCATACATGCTTAATGGGGCGATAACCTCCATCAAGCTCCCGGAGCACAAAGTTCACAAATCTTCATCCTTCTTTCAGCATGAATCATACACATACTATTATAGCAGAAGCATAAAGCATAATTGCAACACTTGAATACATAATGCTTCACATATTACATTCATACTCATAATAATCAAATTACTAATTTCATAAATGGAATGCTACCACATAAGGTAACTTCATTGGTATGCATTCAAAGAGAATCCTACAAGTATTTTTTCCTAAATACCATGTGGTGACTTACATGATTGACACGTGCCTTCGTTTAGCGTTCCTATGCGAATATGGTGTCCAAAAATATTGATTTTCGCAATTAGGTCCTAATTCACATAAAAATATGGTTAAGATTAAAATCACGATAAAAATCGAGCAAACAGAAGTCAAACTGGTTGAAAACTGACGCTCACGCGCCTGCACGGGCTTCCACGCGCCCAAGGAGGCTTCCACGCGCATACACACACGCGTACGGACGCGTGCTCATGTTCAGCCATGTGGCACATTCTTGGTGTTTTGTCTGAGGTCAAGGATACGGGTTCGAGACTGGAGGCGTGTGCTAAAACTTGAATTTTCTTACATTGACGTGTGGATCCAAGAAGCTCAGGTCAAATTGGGTCGAACGTGGGTGCGAGTCGGAAGAGCTGTTGCATGTTGCATGTCAAGTGGAGCTGCGTCGCTCCACAACGCGCCTGACGTGTTGCTCCACCCAAGCGTCAACAAGTGTCCCTCACACTTTCCAACGAATTTGAAGAAAAATAGTGAAAGTTTACCTCGCCGGTCTTCTTGATTTTTGACAAAAAAAATGGGACTCTGGTCATCTGAATCTTCTTCTCCCATCCAAGAAAGGCCCATTGCATCATGGTCTTGGCTGGAATGGACTCCGACGGTTGTTTCTGATGAGTTTTCAAGAGGTTCTTTCTTCGTGCACTCTCTAGTTTCTCTCTAGTTTCTCTCTCTCTTTCTTTTTCTTCCTGTCCTTTGCTAGGGTTCCACTTGGACCCCTATCGTGGTTAGAGGGGCAAAGACAAAATTACCTATTTGCCCCTCGATTGACTTTTACCCTTTTTTTTTTCTTTAAGTGTTACATATTGTATCATAATATATCATATCATATGACTTTTACCCGCGAGGTAAGATCTTGAACGTTTTCTCAAATCTACGGTATTCCTTTGTAAATCAAGATCTGAAATCTTGATATATTCATTTAGGAACAACTCTCTGCAGGATCTTTGAAGAAGTTTGGCTGAAACCTCGATCCGAAGGCAGAAATTCGAGAATCGTCTAAGAACGGTGAGCGAATTTCCGATGCTCTTAACTCGTCCGATAGTCAAGAAAAAAATGACGAAAAAAATACTAGGACGTAGCCCGTACTAGAACTTTTCCGAAGAAATCATATCGATCCGAACTACGAATCAAAAGATATGAAAATTGGAAAGGGGATACTGTGTTACGAATTGCAGAGGACAGAGATGAAAAACAAAAAAGTCAGCCGACGAGCGGCGGAGGGCGGCGTGACAGGCGCCAGACATGCATCGACCGTCAGTTGGAGCAACGTAGCTCCAGTGAGGCAACGACACATGTCGCCTGCAAAGCCCGAGCCGAACCGCAAACGCGAGCCGAGCCGAGCTGACCCGTGACTGCACAGAAGCTGCCGCGCGTGGTAGGCGCACGTTCGGTCTACAACTGACACACTTGCACGCACGTGGCCAGCGCACTACCTGCGCGTGAGCGCGTGTGAAACGGCCGTTTTGGCCCGTTTGCCCTCTGTTTGTCCAATTTTGTCTCGGTTCTAGTTCTAATACTGTTTTTATGTGAATAGGGACCTTATTTAAGGAAATCAGTATTTTTGGACACCTCACGGGCAAAGAAACGCTAGAGAAAGGGCACGCGTCAACCAGGTAAGTCACCACCCGGTATTTAGGAAGAAATACTTGTAGGATTCGCTTGGATTGCATGCATGCTAGTACCTTTGCCTTAGATTAGCTCTCCATGAATGAGATTAGTCAGATTGATTGTTATGAGTGTATTGGGTGAATTATCTGAGTGTTGCTTGTATGCTTTAAGCTTCCACCGTACGTATGCATGCGTTTAATTAATGTTGGAATTGTGTATTCCGCGTTCCGGGTGCTTGATGGATGAGTTCACCCCATTGAGCTTGAACTTCGTGTCCTGGGTGCTTGATAGAGGTCATCACGCCGTTGAGTCGGCATGCCTAGTTTGCATGAATTATATATTATGAGGTTAGAAGATTGCATGTACACTCTGTTATTTGCTAGGGCCCATCTCTATGATAAGCCTAGGAAATTACTGATAGGAGCGATATGTCGCTTTAGCCAGACTTGACGTCCCCTAGGAACTTAGCGGATTACCACGGCAACATAGTACCTCAGGAGTGTTCATAGATTTCTAGTGTGAGAATGGTATCTATAGCTACATGGGAACAGGTTGGGTCGCGCTCCCCACAGGGAGACTATATGGGCTTAGGGGTATTCAGCACACCCCTAGGCTAGATACCATGGAGTCCCAGATAGCCATGTAGAGGTAGCGCCTCATAAAGAGATACCGACCATATCAGCTTGGCGTAAGAAACCTCTAGGTGTCTAATGAAAGGACGATGAATCGGTGAAACCCAAGGGGCAAGCTCCAAGGACTAAGGTTAGAACCAGATGTCCTAGAACCGAATTAGGAGATCGTGGGAAGAGACCGTGGGAACCTATAAGTTAGAATGCGAAAAGAGCCTACAAGTAGGTGGCTTACTGAGTATAATTTTTATACTCATTCCTTTCTACCTTTTTTGTCAGGTGTCGGTCGAGGTGAAGGAGTGTTCGAGAGTTGTGAGATCACAGAGGGGGTCGTTCCGGAGCGTCAGTCCCTTTTTGGTCTTTTGGAGTCTTTTGCAAATTCCTTTTATATTTGTATTGTATTTCCTTTTTGTAAATTTAAATCCTCTTTTCAAATATTTAAAAAATTACTCCCTTTCTTCTATTTTAATTTTATCGGATTTTCATCTTTTTTATTTTACTCTTCTTTTTATTTTCTTTTCTTTTTGTTTGTTTTTATTTGGTCTTTTGGGTCACCATCCAAACTTCGAAACCTCGAAAATTGGGTCGTGACAGTTCGAATCACAATTCGAAAGATTTTATGGAAGAACTTATACGATGTTGGAATACATCAAGGAGCATGTAAGATACAAATTCTACAAAGAGTTCTCGCTCTCATATTGATTATTTTCTTTTAATTCTTACTAAAACAAAAAATGGTTCGGAATGCTTCCCCTTGCTATAAGGATAAAGAGTTCATCCCTCACCTTCAAACCTCTATATATAAGGTTGATCCAGTCAATCTAGAAATTTATTCTCAAAGAATTCTCCTCATCATCAATATCTTCATGGCACCACAACATTTGTAAAACTACAAAAGACTAACCAAAACTTTGCACAACCTCAATTTCTTAGCATCAATATATTTTGTCAAACATGTCTGTTGAATGAACCATCTATCTTCTCAAAACACATATTACCTTCTTCCACTAAATACATATTACCTTCTTCCACTAACTTGTGAGTGAAATAGTATTGCCCTCTAATGTGTTGTTTTTGAATGATAGATTGGGTTCTTTGCCAATTATTTGGCACTTGTCTTGTCTCGACCTTCACTTGGTTGGTTAGCCACCATTTCTATGTCGCCACCTTGTCTATCGGCACGTGGGGGTCACACCCTACTATCTTCATAATATGGTTGTCACACTCTCTCTTACTTAAACTAGTGATCATCCTTACTGACTTTCTCAGGAGCACAATCGTATTGTGGGTTGTGAAATTCTCTCCCACTTAATCTCGACATCATCTCAATGATAATTCAAACATCAAATTAGTTGCTGCCTGAACCATTAGAAATAAATGTGCCTTAGAATGAATATGAAAATTGTGCAAACTTATGGGCTATTTCATTGATGAACCTTCTCTCGATCCTTGACACTTGCCACGTAAGCACAACAAACAAAAATTGCTCAATGATATTGGGCTATCTAACTAGGGACCTACCTCACCTTCTCTTAGACTTGGCTGGAGACTCACTAGAAAAATTGTGGAAAAACTAACATCAACATATCCTCACATGAGCTAGGGGGACGCACCCTAAAAGTGGCCATCTTCACCTCAACAAACGTATTCTCTGAGTTGTACAAATTGGTATACCCTTCGAGGTGGGACTCGCAAGCCCAATCACAACATTTTCTTATCATGGTCATACCTCTTACTGAAGTAAAGTCTAAAAGCTTTTAGCACAATCCTTTCACTTGTTGGCATTACTGACATGGTAACCCTAGCTAGTTTGTAACGGCCCAAGCCCACCGCTAGCAGATATTGTCCTCTTTTCCCTTTCGAGCTTCCCATCAAGGTTTTAAAACGCGTCTGGACAGGCAGCGAGCCACGTGTCAACTGACGATAGGGGAGGCACGTGCAGCTAGGCAAAGGACATGCATCGCTCGTTGGGTGGAGCAACACGTCGAGCACCAAGCGGAGCGACACGGCTCCAACCAAAACATGACACGTGTCCCCTGCGAACCGAGTTGACCCGTGATCTACCAACTGACCCGATCCGACCCGCAACCCAGCTAACATACGATCCAACTGAGCAGAACCATGATTTGAATCGCGAACCAAATCACCAACTGAACCATCCCAGTGAACCACAACAGCTGAATCCGACTCGCGTGTGACACCCGCAACTAAACTTTGCTTGGGGCCGTGAGGTTTGTTTTTCGTTCATTCGACTTCTGTTTGCCCTATTTTCATCCCTATTTCAATTCTAATCATATTTTATCCTTAGTTGTGTGGAAACGCTAGCGAAAGGGCACTCGTCAATCAAGTAAATCACCACCCAATATTTAGGAAGAAGTACTTATAGGATTCACTTGGATTGCATGCATGCTAGTATATTTGCCTTAGATGGTAGCTTCCCATGAATGAGATTAGGCAGATTGATTGTTATGAGCGTATTATGTGAAAGATCGTGTGAATTATCTGAGTGTTGCAATAATGCTTTAAACTTCTACTATACGTATGCATATGTTTAATTCATGTCAAAATTGTGAACTCCATGTGATGGATGACTTCGCCTTGTTAAGCATGAATCCCGCATTTCAAGTGCTTGATGGAGGCCATTTTCTCGTTGAGCATACATGTCTTATTTGCTTTAATTATGTATGATGATGTTTGATAACGGTTGCATGCACACTTTATTATTTTTCATAACTCATTACTATGATAAGTCTAGGGATTTGTGGTTAGGAGTGACAAGTCACTCAGTTTAAACCCAATCTTCCACTAGGAACCTAATAGATTACCACAATGACGAAGTACCTTAGGAGTGTTCTTAGGTTGTTAGTTGTGTGAACGGTATCTATAGCTTCGTGGGAGAACCAGGGGTTCCTGATAAGTTCTCATTGCTCCCAGCTGTTTCGCATGGAAAATGTGTCCACACGTCGTATAGCTCGTTAGTTGCACGGGAATGGGTTGGGTGGAATCCCCCCAGAGCACTATTATGGGCTTAGAAGGTACTTGGCACAACCCTAGGCTAGATACCATGTAGTCTCAGATAGCCAAGCAAAGGTACTTCGTGTATAAGAAACCCTTAGGTATCAAATGAAAGGATGGAGAACCAGTGAAGCCCCAAGGGACTAAGACCAGAACCAGATGTCCTAGAGTCAACTAGGAGCCCGTAGAAATCTGTTAAGCTCAGGATGCGATGAGAGCCTACAAGTAGGTGGCTTACTAAGTATAATTTTTATACTCATCCCAGTTTTCCAATTTTTTTTCAAGTGTTCGCTAGGTACTAGTTGAGGTGGAGGAACGTTTGAGAGTTATGCGATCACAGATGAGGTCGTTCCGGAGCGTCAGTGTGATTTTAGTCTTTTGGAGTCTTTTGTAAATTTCCTTTATATTTGTGTTTCTTTTTTTTTTTAAATTTTGTATATCCTTTGAAAATTTAATTTCTCCTTCTACTGTTTTAATTTTATTCAATTTTCATTTTTTATTTTACTTTTCTTTTAATTTCCTCCTTTTTATTTGTTCTTTCTTTCATCTTTTTTGTCACTAACTAATTTTCAGAGCCTCGAAAATTGGGTCATGACATAATTAAATTTAAGAACCCTCGTAAGTGTGTGGATATACAAACCCTTCACAAATGCAACAGCTCCCCAAATCAATTTGATTTCATTCCAAACAATTGCAACTCTGGGGCATTTATTCTAGCAACATTATTAGAAAAATAAGACCTTTAGATCTAAATATCTAAGAATCACTCCAAAGAAAAGCAAGAATCATATTACTTTGTTGATTTAATATTTAAGGCAAGAACACTTGCTTGAGATTCAAACCACTTCAGAAGCAAAATTGATCATATCAAGCTTGAACGGTTCTAAGCATATAGTCTAAACTATATAGAATTACAAAGAAACTTAGCAATTGGCTAAAAGAAATCACGAAAGCTATTTTTACTACATTTTCAAGTCTACCTTACAAAAACAACATACATGACTTTATTAACCTCAAATTAAAAACCTTTTACTATCGACCCAAATTTCGAGGCTTCGAAGTTTGTATCATGACTAAAAAAGTGAAGACAAAAGCAAATAAAATAAAAGATGAAAATCTGATAAAATTTAAATTGAGATAAAGACAAAAACACCAAAACTAAATATAAAAGAAAATCCAATTATAATAGGATGTTCAAATTTATTACAAAAGGAAACATAGGTTTGGGATACAATTACAAAAGGAAATAGAAAAAATTAATACAAAGATTAATTGATGCTCCAGAATGACCTCTTTGTGACCGCGTAGCTCCCGAACGCTCCCTACCTTGGTCAGTACCTAAAAAGAAAAGGGGAAAGGGGTGAGTATAAAAATATAATGTATGCACAACCTATTTGCAGGCTCTCGTCACTTCCTTAATCCTAGTAAGTTGTCACGGGCTTTTCTTAAGACCTAAGAAGCTTTTCCCTAACATCATCTACTTATGTAGTCCCCCGACCCCTTCAAGATGGGTTTGACTTACCATTATAGTGTCTTCTCATGTTGTTACTCGTGTAGTCCCTCGTCCCCTCCTAATTTAGGTTTACGTCTACACCCGATAGCAATTCATCATGTCACCTACTCATGTTATCCATCGTCCCCTATCAAGGCGGGTTTACGGGTCTTCCCTCTTTTCTACACACAATAGTGACCCTATCTATTTATGTAGTCCCTCATACCCTCTCAAGGCGAGTTTATTCTACACGGTAGTGGTCCTCATATTCTCTGCTTATATATTCCATCCTTTCTCTCAAGACGGGTTTACATCTACACACAATAACAATTTATTATATCACCTACTCATGTAGTCTCTCGTCCTTTGTTAAGATGGGTTTAGGGGTTATCCTCTGTTTCTACACACAATAAGGATCCTATCTACTTATGTAGTTCCTTGTCCCCTCTTAAGGTGGTTTTATGTCTACGTATGGTAGTAGTTCCTCATGTTACCCACTCATGTAGTCCGACCCCTCTCAAGGTGGGTTTATGAGCCTTTGCCTATTTTTACTCACAGTATGGGTTCTCAACTAGACAACTACTCGCGTAGTCCCTAGTCTCTTTTCGAGCCTTGTTTACAAAGTTCACATCAAAATTGATTCGTTTCTACGCTTAATAGTAACCCAAGTGTCTTTGGAGTTTTGTTTAGCTAACATAATCATAATTAGATGTCGTGGAGATTTACTAGGTTCTTAGGGTGTCTAGGCGGTTTAAATTCTATTTTTTTCTAGGAGTTTAGGGTTAGCTCATCAGGTAAACGAAACTCTGGGTACACACAGGTCTAAACCTCTTACTACAATCCTGAGATGCAAGGTCTACTGGAAACGTTTTGACCAGAGCCAACATGAATACCGCACTAGCTGTAGCGCTCTAATCTTAAATGAGTTCTCTCATGCATGCTTTGCTAGGGAGATATTCTTATCGGTCACCTAAGCATGTATTCCATAATTTAAACTTCATTTTAATCATACCTGGGAGTTGATAAGGTCTATTGAATTCGCAGGGCGGTTAGGTGGCTTAATGTGGACTTTTAGCTCCAAGTTGCTCTACTATGACTCCTTGAGTATTCTTAGTGTTGGTGCACTAGGGTCTAGATCTTCTGACCTGTGCTCACAATCCTACGATGCTTAGACTACTAGAGGTGTTCTGACTTAGGTCATCGTCTAGCCAACCTAACTCTAACATCTTAGCTCTGTGTAGATAATGCTCTACAGGGAGAACACACATTCAAACACCTGGAAAAAACATACATTATCATGCACACATACAAGAAAACTAGCTCAATGGGGAGATAACATCAATCAATTGTCCTTAGCATAGATCACAATAGCTCATCCTCCTTCGAACACAATGGAAAGCATATAAAGCATCATTTATCACACAAATCTCGCCGTAAGGGAATTTTGGTAATTTCAAGCATCGTACATGACATACTCATCCATATTACCCAACTCATATTCTAATCATGAATATGTTAGAAATAAATATGTTTAGGGGCTTAAACAAAGATTTAGGAACCGAGTTTGATTGAATTGACTGGATAGGTCAAATGAACTCCCAAACATATTTTAATGACCTAGATTGGTTGTTTTTTATTTCATTGAGCATGTTATGTAGTAATTTGAAGATACTTTCTAATTTATAAAATTTAGGTTCATTTATATACCCAATAAAATTAGAAAGTGACCCTTGATTATATTTAGCGGGCTTATAAGATTATATATAGTGTTGTGTTTGCACATTTGATTTTCGTGCTGGCTTATTTTGGTTGATACCTGAGATTAATATCCTATAAGATGTTTTGAACTAGAATAGGGTCATAGGACATGTGCTAGGCTCGAGTACAACATGATGAATTTTCATGAGTCGTTATAAGTCCTAAGTGATCGAGTAAAGTACTCAGTGACTTAAGAACACTCTTGACAATATTATTGTAACGACCCGGGAAAGAAAGAAAATATATATATATATATATATAATAATAAATAAATAAATAAATAAAGGAAAATGAGAAAACGAGAAAACAAAAAAAAAACAAAAACAAAAATTCAGTCGCCGGGAAACCCGCGAGTTTTCTGGTGACCACCGAGTTTCGCAAAACCCACGCGAAACGACGGCCACAGCACGCCCAGCCCTCAGCCCACGACACCCAGCACCATCAGGATACCTGCAGAGAGAGAAAAGACAGAAACTATGAGAGAGAGAGAGATTTCGGGAAAAAAAAAATGGCGAGTGTCCAGTTTCTCCGACAAACCCTCAAACCGACACCAAACGACCTTTTACCACCACGAGAAGGGTCCCGAACGAACGCACGATAACTCAATGTGCGTTCTGTGCTCCTTCGTAAACGTCGTCGTCGGTAACCGAGGTCAGAAAATTGGGTTTTCCCTAATCGTTCATAGATCTGTGATTTTAGGAACCTTTAGGCCGCAAGACTTCCAGAAAAGAAAGAAGGACGACAAATAAAGAGGAAGAGGAGGACAGAGGACTGAAATCGGCAACGGAAACGCCACGGGAAGGAGAGAGAGAAAACTCGCCGGAAAATCGACCGAAGTCGGGTAAGGAAGACGAGACCCACGAATCCGGGTCAACCAAAACCTAGAACCCGAGAGGGTCAGCCCATTCTTTCCTCGGCCTTTACCTTCGGCCCAGCCCAACTACAGCGGCCCAAGCCTCAGACCAGCCCAGAAGTAACGGTTCAGTTGAACCAACTCGAGACCAGACCCACGGTCCAATCGAGCTGGCCTGTAACCCAAAAAAAAAACTTTCGGCCCAGCCCAATAAGCCGAGGCCCAACTGTAGTCTTGGCCCAATAGCCTCCGCAGCCCACGACCCGGACCACGACCCGAACCGGACAGTGACCCGCGCTTCGACCCGACGCTACCGCGCGACGTGGCTCGCTCTGTTGCTTCCACATGTCACATAGCAGCGCAGGCGGTCCCTCGGCTCGGCTCGACGTAAACCGCTCGGGCTCCCTCCAGCGACGCTCCGGCGGCTTCCAGCGGCTGATCGACTCGGCTCACCTATTTTCAGCCCGGTTTCCACTGTTCCGACCCTCCCAGATCTGTTTTCGGACCTGATTAAGGAAACAAACTCTGACGATGTAGGAAGCAGCTCTCACGGAATGGGAGCTTACGTTTAGCTATTTAGGGAGTACTTTGGCCAAGGCCAACCAAGTAAGTAGCCTTACTATAGTATAGGCTACATAAATTGTATGAGTTATGATGATGTGTGGATTATGATGCTTGATGATATGTGCAGTGTATACATATTTTGTTGAGTGATGCTCGATATGTTTAACGCACGTTGTGGCATTATGATGAACATGATGATTGCATGATTTTTACCTTAATATGATGATGTTTTCCATATTGAGCATGCTAGATGATGATGAGTGCCATATTGCATCATGTCGTTAGATTGACATAGGACACAACTCTAAGAGCATGAAAATGATATTAATATAAATATCCACGAGTATGCGTTACCTAGAGTAACAAAGAGATGAGACTAGAGGGTTGTGTCAGAAGAGACATTACGATGGATTTAGAGAGACCTCATGCATTTTGTATGTTCATAAGCATAGGGCTACTTCCCCTAGAGATGATGAGTGTGGACGCGCACCTTATGATGAGCGCGAATGCACACAGGTGCGAAAGCACACAGATGAGGGTGTTCATGAGGCGCATGACACTATGGGGTTCCGCTGACCTCCGGACGTCGCTACAGATTAGCTTGACCAGAGGGTCCAGAGGGTGTGCAAGCGCCCTGGGGACTCACACTCGCACGTGTGAGTCGTGTGTAGGGAAGTATTACACTCGCACGTGTGAGTCGTGTGCTGCGAGTATGGGCTCACCAGCTAGTTCGCACACTGCTGGGCACCTTCCTTATCCGGTGGGCATACTCTGAGAGCCCATTATGCCGGAACCCGTTAGAACTAATAATCGTCACGGCAGCACTATGTAAAGCATAACGATCGTTGTCCTGCCATTGGATGTACGCGTCCGTACCCTCGTGATGGGTTAGGGTATCCCCCCATATGCATGAACACACATAATGCATAAGGTCCCCATTACTTCTACATTTTCATTATCCTTTAATACAACCCCGCTAGCATTATGTACATATCATATCATTTTTCATATCGTTTCAGATATCGTTCATCATTCATATCATATCGTTTCTCATTCTTCATTTCTCAAATCATACATAATTCTAATGGGGTTATATTTCATGTCATTTATCGTAATTTCATGTCATTCATATCATGTTGTATACACATAATTTAAGAGATCTAACATAACGTTCTATGCTTTTAACATAATATTTCATCATATACACATCATACCATGATATATTGCATCACAATGTATCATATCATAAAGAAGTCATATCATTTTCTAACTTATCATAGCCTTAACGTTCTTATACCTATCACAGACATATCATTACGTGAACGTACCTTACTCATATCATCACAAGAACGTAACCTAACGCTATCGTTTTATCAATCCTAACGCTATCGTTCTATCAATCTATCACAAACCTATCCCTTTCTACCCGTAGCCTAATCGTATTCTTCCATCATTCTCTCTTATCCATATCACTCTGGTATTAACCTAACCTGAACGTTTCGTGAACGTATTTTACTCCATCGTTACATTTCATTTTGTGCATCCTTCTCGTATCCTATCTCAAATATATCATTGAACACATCATACCGTAATTATTATCAAACAATTCACATGTTATAACATATACATAACAAATAAGAAGCATATCGATCCACAGACAATTCACACATATCAATATATATGACACGTGCAGAACCATGGGGCACGTGTCAACAACAAATATAATCATGCCGATAGTCAGTTCACTTACGTGGTTAGCTTAGGCAGATGTTCCGTCGTTATCCTTAATGAAAGTTTATTGAAATCAAAGTCAACTTATGTGAGCCCATAACATCAGTTTCAAGTTTAGACTTTATAAAATTATTTCTCTAATTTACATTGGTCATTGTTAAATTGTGATATTTACTGTTAAACAAAATTTGATGGAGTTACTTGCCCTTTGACATTTACTATTTTATTTTTTAAAATTATGTTCAACAAATCTTCCCTCTGCCTCTATAATTATTTTCGAGATATTATTGCCTAATTTTGTTAATCTATCCTTACTCCCAAATCTTCATTTTTTTATTTTTTTTTTCTTTGTTTTCAATTAACAATATTCTGGATTTCCATCTTTATTTCATTTTTTTCTTATTTCCTTTGTCTCTTCTGATTTAGTTAACAATTATATTCTTAGCTTTTAATTTAATCATTCATCTGGTTATATTCTTTTTCTATAATTCATATAAAATTATTGACAACCTAAATCATTGCAACAATTCAAGAGATCTAAAATGTAATTGGTTGTAATTTCCTAAAACTCATACAAAATTCTTTTTATTTAATCTCTAATTCAAAACTAAATAATTATAACCAAATTAATATTATTTAATAAAATAAGAAGAAGATTTAACATAGGAACTTCTGACCTCTTCAAATGACATATCTCCTTGGCTGAACTAAATCTACTTAAACTTTTTGTTGTTTTTTTTGTTCCTATTTATTTTTGTAGGAAGAAAGAAATTCGGGGTAAATCTACAGTTGTTTTTATAGAAAATGAATTCATGATTTGTTGCCAGATTTATTTTTAGGGGAGGAGTGGTGAGAGATTGAAGGAAGGAAGAGGAATCGGTTACCAAATGTTTTTTTATTAGTTATCTATTTTTTTATTTTATTATTATTATTATTATTATTATTATTATTATTATTATTATTATTATTATTATTATTATTATTATTATTATTATTATTATTATTAGTATTATTATTATTAGTATTATTACTATTTTATTTTATTTTTCTGGGTGGTTACCTTATATACCTCTAAAAAAACTTTCGTACTCGAAAGTGCTTTAATCTTGGAATAACTCGGATTTTTATTCTAAGGGTTCTTTGTTAAGACTTGAGGTACAACTAAAGAAAAATTCTTACTCTAATCCATATGAGTCATAAACATTTTTTTGCATGAATAAAACTTTCTTAAGCCTATCACTTCGTATTCATAAAATCTTTGATTTTTTTATAACGTGTCTTGACGGATAGCTATGTATTTTAAATCTTAATTCATACTTCAAAATTTTTATAATTCCCTAAAGTCAAATTATATGAGACTTATTTATGATATTGAGTCTTAGGATCTTGAAAACGTCATAGAATTTTCATAAGGGTCTTTTGGTCATTTACCACCCCAAACCTTGGTGGCGCTTTGTGTAATCCCTTTACACCATGACATAAAGCTCTCATCAAATTTCATGTCATTTAGAAGTCGCTTTGGTAAAAACTAGTGATACATAATTATAGGGGCATTTAGTCATTTTACACCTATACTTGGTTTAGCCCGTTATCATAACCTAATGGTCACCAAATTTCGTACAATAACATTATCATACCATATTGAGTCTTCTTCTAAAATTTCATGGGCAACATAATTCATCTAAAGTTTGTGGCGCACGCACTTCATTAAAATAAATGTTCATGTGTACAATAAGGTTGGAAAACTTACATAATTCCTCACTTTTTTTATTATTATTATTATTATGATTCCATCTACTGGATTAATAGTTTTACTAGTTTCTACTTTACATTGTTCTCCAAATCAAATTCTCTAAAGTTAGCTAGAGGTTCACTAATGGACCTTTTTGTCCATACATCCTCAGAATCTCATTTTAAAATACTTGATCTTGTTAATAGAACTCCAAAATGGCACTTTCTTTTTATCCAATTTTTTTTTTCTCTCCTTATCATTAAAGAAAGACAAAAAAAAAAAAAATTCAAGATAGAAATATTATCCAGAATTTCTCTTAAGATTCGAACTCATACCTGATGATAGAACTAGAATAGATATTTTCTATTTCCTACTCACATGCGCTCATATCTATGCTTCTCAATTAATCTTTAATTCTGATCTTCGTCCCCAGATATTACAGTGCTGGTATAGACCGAAATTTCGTTATAGTCCAATTCTGACCGGTAATAGATACCAGGGCTTTGCAATATTTGACTGATTACAACTCTATATAGTCCATTTACTATAGAAGTGCAAGGGAATTCATTAGAGGAATGTTTCCAATTAAAATGGTTCGTTCTCTATATTTTTAATAATTAAAAAAAAAATTGTTTTCCTTTCCTCGTTCTTGTTTGTATTTGTATTGTTTGTAAGTGTCCACTTGATTTGGTTCCTCATTAAGGTCTCATCTTTGTAGATGAATTCCATATATAAATTTGTCTATTTTCCCCTGCAAAATCAAGAAATTTGTAATATTTCTTCTCTTTCGGCCACCTACCCAATTCTAGTAAGTTTTTAGAGTCAAAATCATGACATGAAACTGGTTAAGAACTCCACCCTATCCCAATGCAAATAGAATGCACTAGTAAATCACATGGATCTACGAACGACTTCCTGTATTTGATTTGTGGTCAAGCTAGAGTTTGAGGATTTAGTAACTTTCATAGGAAACATTGTCAAATAGGCTTCTCTCTCGGTATACCTTATCTACTATAGCCCAAAACTAATGTTCCTATAACCTTAACGAAAAGACATCACAACCCTTTCAACGCCTTTGTAATATCAAGAATGGGCTTAACACAACTTAAAATGACAGTCTTGAAATTTTAACTATAGTAATACCTTTTAACCAGGTTGACATTGCTAGAAAAAATTGATTGGTAATTTTCTACAACAATTTGTTTATGTTGAGCTTCCTGATTGCATTCGTGTACCCTAAGGAGGATTACCACAAAACTTCTAGTTGATTTAGAGACAATGTCCCACTCTAATCCTCATGTATCCCCCACCCAAGTTCATCTTAAATCATGGTTTCTTAAATTTAAGGTATCTTGACAATCTCATACCGTAGTCCCTCTCCATATACCTCTAAAATTTTGACCGTGATCGTAATGTCTCATCCAAACTATGGCTCGATACTTTTATATCACCTCACAACTTCCATAATTGGTTGTATTATTATTATTATTATTATTATTATTTTAATTTTCAACTTGTATTAAGGCAGGAAAGTTTTCTACCTCTCAATACTTTCCAAAGCTCAGCTTACATTAAAGGCACTTATGTCATTCACCCATCAATTTAAGTATACATGTTTTAAAATTTTATGGTCTTAACTCTTTTTTTTTTTTTTTTCTTACTGATACTTTAATTTCATATTTACATACTTCAAAGTTATAGAATTTTCTTTCAGACACTACCACTTTGAATATCTATAGTATACTATAAGATATTGACATCTATCAAGCTTCTTAGGTCATTTTATTTCATTTGAAACTACTTACTCTTCAGTATACATTGGTACATTCATTCTGATCTCTATGGTCATAAGACGGTGTAGTTTATCTATGTTCGAGACGTCTAACTAAAACATAAGTTCTTGCTTAGCAAAATCATTTTCACGCATACACTAACATTTAGTAGCTTACTAAAACTAAAACTATAGCTACTCATTCACAACAACAATCTCAATAAACCTAAATATCATCAATACAACAATTTACATTCACATTTCATGCAAGGTAAAACATAACGTATTCTAAATTATAATAAATATAGAATTAAACTAACATGAATGCAGTAAATTACAATACAATCTAACAATACAATTAATAGAGCAAAAGTCTAATTATGAGTTATATTTTATAATGACCGAGCAATAACAACATACACAATCAACGACATTTCATTTTCTGATCTTATGCAAGACATACCTGACGGAGAAGAGACACCGACGGTGGGACCATCGAACATGCCAAGCCTACATCGTAGGCTAGTCTACAAGATCTATAACCTAGAGCTCTGATACCAACTGTAACAACCAGAAATTTTCTACATAATTTAAGGTCGCTACTGTATACGTACCATAAACATTAAATGCGGAAGACTTCATTTAAATTCTATAAAACATAACCTTTATCTTAAAACACAGCCATGGACTTACGTGTTTCGAAAACATCTTTAAAACGACACAACAAAAAACTAAATAAAATAAATAAGAGTTTAAGTTAAAAACATCCTAATCTACCCTAAGTCTAAGAAAATAAATACCACTATCCTATGCATGTGCCATGGTCTCGAGTTGCGATGCCGTCGTCAGCCGTACAGGAATGTCTTGCCTTAACCTAAAAAATGTAGTAGCACATGGCTTGAGTATTTAATGAAAAATGTAGTAGCACATGGCTTGAGTATTTAATGAAAAATGTAGTAGCACATGGCTTGAGTATTTAAAGAAAAACTGAGTAAGTGACTCCACTATTGGGGTTAAATGCAACAATCATATGCAATGAAATGATGAGACCTATCTTTCGTTTCGTTTCGTTTCGTTTTCCCTACGGTGCTGTCCTAACGGGTAATTTTGGACATGTACCATATACTCTACACACAGCCCATACGTGCGAGTATGGGCTCACTAGCTAGTTCGCACATCGCTGGGCACTTTCCTTATCTGGTGGGCATACTCTGGGAACCCCTTATGCTGGGACTCGTTAGAACTAGTAACCGTCACGGCAGCGCTATGCCAAGCATAACGATCGTTGTCCTGCCATTGGATGTACGCGTCCATACTCTCGTGATGGGATAGGGGTATCCTCCCATATGCATGAACACACATAATGCATAAGGTCCCCATTACTTCTACATTTTCATTATCCTTTAATACAACCCCGCTAGCATTATGTACATATCATATCATTTTTCATATCGTTTTAGATATCATTCATCACTCATATCATATCGTTTCTCATTCTTCAGTTCTTAAATCATACATAATTCTAACGGGGTTATATTTCATGTCATTTATCGTAATTTCATGTCATTCATATCATGTTGTATAACACAATTTAAGAGACCTAACATAACATTCTATGCTTTTAACATAACATTTCATCGTATACACATCATACCATGACATATTGCATCACAATGTATCATATCATAAACAAGTCATAACGTAAATCGTAGTCATATCGTTTTCTAACTTATCATAGCCTTAATGTTCTTATACCTATCACAGACATATCATTACGTGAACGTACCTTAGTCATATCATCACAAGAACGTAACCTAACGCTATCGTTCTATCAATCTATCACAAACTTATCCCTTTCTACCCGTAGCCTAACCGTATTCTTCTATCATTTTCTCTTATCCATATCACTCTGGTATATAACCTAACCTTAACGTTTCATAAACGTATTTTACTCATATCGTTACATTTCGTTTTGTGTATCCTTCTCGTATCCTATCTCAAACATATCATTGAACACATCGTACTGTAATTATTATCAAACAATTCACATATTATAACATATACATAACAAATAAGAAGCATATGGATCCACAGACAAATCAGACATATTAATATATATGACACGTGCAGAACCATGAGGCAGGGCACGGGTCTGTAATAGCCCAAAAATAAATAAAGAAATAAATAAATAAAAATAATTATAAAAAATAGTTAAAGTAATAATTAAAAAAAAAAAACAAAAACAACAACATTTCCCCACTTCTCTCAGCTAACCTCCAATTACTTCCCACAATTATCTCTCCTCAATTCATTTTACCCCAGAAAGTAACAGTTACAGCAAAAAGAAACAGAAAAACAATAATGGTACGATTCACTTGGGGAGAGAAAAAAAAAAGAATGAGAATGACCTTTACCTAGGTGAGATTCATCGTAGATTTACGTGAAGATAGATCTGATCAATAGGTATATACTAAATTTTCATTTTCTTTTATTCTATTTTCTTTTAGAAATCACCGTCAATTATAGTTAGATCTCATCGAATTTTTACAATGGTTTAGCTCTGAGTTAAAAACTAAATGTCAATCATTTATATGAATTCTAGCAAATCAGGTCAGATTAGAAATATTAGATTAAATTTTTATCAGTAGCAAAATGAATAGATTAAAAATAGAATGGCCAATAAACTTCTGAATTGGAAAGACGGAGATAACGAAAGATTTGGAAACAAAGATCACTGGATATTTGTAATACATGAGAACAAAATTAAAAGGCAATAAAAAAAAAAAAAAAAAAAAAAAAAA
>NW_019268522.1:4922278-4926599 GCF_002738365.1 Cucurbita moschata | reverse complement strand
AAAAAAAAAAAAAAAAAAAAAAAAAAAAAAAAAAAAAAAAGAAGATTAAGGAATTAAAAACCAAAAACTAAATATAAAGAGAAATATTAAATCTTCATTTTCTTTTATCTTATTTTTTTTTAGAAATCACATTCAATTATAGTTAGATCTTCATTGTTAAAATGGTTTAGCTTAAGTTAGAAACTAAATGTCAATCATTTAGGTGAATTCTAGCAAATCAGGACAGATTAGAAATATTAGATTAAATTTTTATCAGTTGACAAATGAATATATTAAAAACTGAATAGGAAACATAAGGAAAGATTTGGAAACAAAGATCACTGGATATTTGTAATACATGAGAACAGAATCAAAAGGCAATAAAAAAAATGAATTAAAAACCACAAACTAAATATAGAGAGAAAGGTAAATACAGAGGGTAAAAATAGATAGTAGTAAATCCCAGAATAAATTGAAATAGCTGTATCTACTTTCTTATACAACAGTAACCATGAAAAATAAGATTTTTAATAAAAATATAATTATAGATATATAACATTTCAACGACCAATCTAAATTAGAGAAATAATGTTGTAGAGTTCAAACCTGAAACTGATGTCATGGGTTCATATAGGTTGACTCGGATTTCAAAGGATGAAATCGAACTTTCATTAAAGATATATTCGTGACAACAACTTAAGCTAGCCAGGTAAGTGACCTTACTATCGGCATGGTTATATTTTGATGTTGACACGTGCCCTGTGGTTCTACACGTGTCATATATATTGATATGTGTGAATTGTCTGTGGATCGATATGCTTTCTATATGTTATATATATGTTATAATATGTGAATTGTATGATAATAGTTACTGTACGATGTCTTCAAGGATATGTTTGGGATAGGATACAAGAAAGATGCACAAAACGAAATGTAACGATAGGAGTAAAATACGTTCACGAAACGTTAAGGTTAGGTTACATACCGGAGTGATATGGATAAGAGAAATTGATGGAAGAATACGGTTAGGTTACGGTTTAAAAGTGATAGGTTTGTGATAGATTGATAGAACGATAGTGTTAGGTTAAGTTCTTGTGATGATATGACTAAGGTACGTTCACGTAATGATATGTCTGTGATAGGTATAAGAACGTTAAGGCTATGATAAGTTAGAGAACGATATGACTATGAAGTGTTTACGTTATTACTTGTTTATGATATGATACATTGTGATGCAATATGTCATGGTATGATGTGTATATGATGAAATGTTATGTTAAAAGCATAGAACGTTATGTTAGGTCTCTTAAATTGTGTGTATACAGCATGATATGAATGACATGAAATTACGATAAATGACATGAAATATAACCCCGTTAGAATTATGTATGATTTGAAAACGGAAAAATGAGAAACGATATGAAAAATGATATGATATGTACTTAATGCTAGTGGGGTTGTATTAAAGGATAATGAAATTGTAGAAGTAGTGGGGACCTCATGCATTATGTGTGTTTATGCATCTGGGGGGATACCCTTATCCCATCACGAGGGTACGGACGCGTACATCCAATGGCAGGACAACGATCATTATGCTTGGCATAGCGTTGCCGTGACGGTTACTAGTTCTAACGGGTCCCAGCATAAGAGGCTTCCAGAGTATGCCCACCAGATAAGGAAAGTGCCCAGCGGTGTGCGAACTAGCTGGTGAGTCCATACTCGCACTTATGGGCTGTGTGTAGAGTATATGGGACACGTTCAAAATTACCCGTTAGGACAGCACCGTAGGGAAAATGAAACGAAAGATAGGTCTTATCATTTCATTGCATATGATTGTTGCATTTAACCCCAATAGTGGAGTCACTTACTCAGTTTTTCTTTAAATACTCAAGTCATGTGCTACTACATTTTTCATTAAATACTCAAGCCATGTGCTACTACATTTTTCATTAAATACTCAAGCCATGTGCTACTATATTTTTTAGGTTAAGGCAAGGCATTCCTGTACGGCTGACGACGGCATCGCAACTCGAGACCATGGCACATGCATAGGATAGTGGTATTTATTTTCTTAGACTTAGGCTAGATTAGGATGTTTTTAACTTAAACTCTTATTTATTTTATTTAGTTTTTTGTTGTGTCGTTTTAAAGATGTTTTCGAAACACGTAAGTCCATGGCTGTGTTTTAAGATAAAGGTTATGTTTTATGAAATTTTAATGAAGTCTTTCGCATTCAACGTTTATAGTACGTATACAGTAGCGACCTTAAATTAAACAGAAAATTTCGGGTCGTTACATTGTCAACAACAAATATAACCATGCCGATAGTAAGGTCACTTACCTGGTTAGCTTAGGCAGATGTTCCGTCGTTATTCTTAAAGAAAGTTCATTGAAATCCATGTCAACCTATCTGAGCCCATAACATCAGTTTCAAGTTTGAACTCTATAAAATCATTTCTCTAATTTACATTGGCCATTGTTAAATTCCAATATTTCGGATTAGACTAAATTTGATAGAATTACTTGTGCTCTCATATTTCCTGTTTTATTTTTTAAAATTACGTTCAACAAATCTTTTCTCAATCTTCTCTCTCCCCTGTAATTATTGTGGAGATATTATTGCCCAATTTTTTTAATTTATCCTTACTTCCAAATCTTCTCTTTTTATTTATTTATTTTTTCTTTCTTTTAGTTAACAGTATTGTATTTCATCTCTATTTAGTTTTTTTTCTTATTTCTTTTGTCTTTCTTTAGATTTAGTTAACAATTATATTCTTAGCTTTTAATTTAATAGATCATTTGGTTATATTATTTTTCTATAATTCATATAAAATTATTGACAACCTAAATGATTGCAACAATTCAGGAGATCTAAAATGTAATTGATTGTGATTTCCTAAAGCTCATCTAAAATTCTTTTAATTTAATCTCTAATTCAAAACTAAATAATTGTAACCAAATTAATATTACTTAATAAAATAAGAGGAAGATTTAACTTACGACGATTACTGACCTCTTCAAATGACATATCTCTTGAACTAAATCTGCTTGAACCTTTTGTTCTTTTTTTTTTTTTTTTTCTATTTGTTTTTGTAGGAAGGAAGAAATTCACCTGTTGTTTTTACAGAAAAGAAATTCCTGATTTGTTGACAAATTTATGTGTAGGGAGGGAGTGGTGAGAGATTGAAGGAAGGAGGAGAGATGGGTTACAAAATGTTTTTTTTTTATATATTTTTTTATTAGTTATTTATTTATTATTATATTATTATTATTATTATTATTATTATTATTATTATTATTATTATATTTTATTTTTCCCGGTTGTTACATTTTCAAAACACGTAAGTCCATAATTGTGTTTTAAGATAAATGTGATGTTTTATGAAAGTGATATGAACCAAAAGACATCAATCATATAATATACTTCAATGAAGATGTGAAGAAAATGTTGTTGAAATTATCAAAAGATATTTCAATTCATGCCACATTGCATTGAAGAAGAATGAAGTTTCATTGTTATAAATTTGGGTGGATTACAATTTAGAGTAATTTAGAATTATTGTATTTCATTAATATATTTTAAGACTTTTTATTTACTCTCGATTGCATTTACATAATGGTTAATTATGACCATAAAGTATGAATGTTACAACTCTTGCGATGTCTTCAATAGTTTCATTTTGATGCTATAAAGTCATGTATGTTGTATTTGTAAGTAGACTTGGAAAATAGAGTAAAAGAAGCATTTGTGCTCTTCTTTAGCCAATGACTAAGTTTCTTTGCAATTTTATGTAGTTTAGGTTACATGTAGAATCATTCTAGCTTGACATGATCAATCTTGCTTGTGAAGTGATTCAAATCTCAAGCAAGTGTTTTTACCTTGAGATATTTGATCAACAAGAATCATTCAAGCTAGATATGATCGATCTTGTTTGTGGAGTGATTCGAATCTCAAACAAGTGTTATTGCCTTGAGATATAAGATCAACAAGGTAATCCGAATCCTACTCCCATTTACAGTGATTTCCTTATCATTTGGTATCAAAACCCTTGATTGATTTCATATTATTTGGTAGGAGAGATTTCCCTTGGTTTGATTCCATATCATAAAGTTTAAAGGAAGTATTTCCGCATTCAAGGCTCATGAGTGGCGACCCTAAATTAAGTAGAAATTTTTTGGTCATTACAAAAATATCTGGATAAATTTAGAAAAAAATTTCTGAAACAATGAAAAAAATTATATTTAAAAATAATAGTTACATATTTCATATTAGATATATCAATGAAACTAATAAAAAAAAATAATGAAGAAAGACAAATCATTACCGCTGTTGAAATTTATA
>NW_019268522.1:4894613-4922268 GCF_002738365.1 Cucurbita moschata | reverse complement strand
TTGAACCTTTTTTTTTTTTTTTTTTTTTTTTTTCTATTTGTTTTTGTAGGAAGGAAGAAATTCACCTGTTGTTTTTACAGAAAAGAAATTCCTGATTTGTTGACAAATTTATGTGTAGGGAGGGAGTGGTGAGAGATTGAAGGAAGGAGGAGAGATGGGTTACAAAATGTTTTTTTTTTATATATTTTTTTATTAGTTATTTATTTATTATTATATTATTATTATTATTATTATTATTATTATTATTATTATTATTATATTTTATTTTTCCCGGTTGTTACATTTTCAAAACACGTAAGTCCATAATTGTGTTTTAAGATAAATGTGATGTTTTATGAAAGTGATATGAACCAAAAGACATCAATCATATAATATACTTCAATGAAGATGTGAAGAAAATGTTGTTGAAATTATCAAAAGATATTTCAATTCATGCCACATTGCATTGAAGAAGAATGAAGTTTCATTGTTATAAATTTGGGTGGATTACAATTTAGAGTAATTTAGAATTATTGTATTTCATTAATATATTTTAAGACTTTTTATTTACTCTCGATTGCATTTACATAATGGTTAATTATGACCATAAAGTATGAATGTTACAACTCTTGCGATGTCTTCAATAGTTTCATTTTGATGCTATAAAGTCATGTATGTTGTATTTGTAAGTAGACTTGGAAAATAGAGTAAAAGAAGCATTTGTGCTCTTCTTTAGCCAATGACTAAGTTTCTTTGCAATTTTATGTAGTTTAGGTTACATGTAGAATCATTCTAGCTTGACATGATCAATCTTGCTTGTGAAGTGATTCAAATCTCAAGCAAGTGTTTTTACCTTGAGATATTTGATCAACAAGAATCATTCAAGCTAGATATGATCGATCTTGTTTGTGGAGTGATTCGAATCTCAAACAAGTGTTATTGCCTTGAGATATAAGATCAACAAGGTAATCCGAATCCTACTCCCATTTACAGTGATTTCCTTATCATTTGGTATCAAAACCCTTGATTGATTTCATATTATTTGGTAGGAGAGATTTCCCTTGGTTTGATTCCATATCATAAAGTTTAAAGGAAGTATTTCCGCATTCAAGGCTCATGAGTGGCGACCCTAAATTAAGTAGAAATTTTTTGGTCATTACAAAAATATCTGGATAAATTTAGAAAAAAATTTCTGAAACAATGAAAAAAATTATATTTAAAAATAATAGTTACATATTTCATATTAGATATATCAATGAAACTAATAAAAAAAAATAATGAAGAAAGACAAATCATTACCGCTGTTGAAATTTATATGATTTAGTTTTAATAATAATTTTAGTCTTGCTTTTTATGATTTAGTTTTAATAATAATTTTAATTATTTTAGATTCAATTCAACATCGTACCCGATCAGAAAAATTGCATAATGTTGAACAATATGTAGTTGATATATGAGAGCATCAAGTTCAAGAAATAACTTAAAGAGTTTACCGTGTAGGTATAAAGTTGAATGTTTTATTCTTGTAACATCGTTCATACCATTCACTTTATAATTACTATAAATAAATTGGTGAATACGAATAAATTCAAACAAATTTTTGTTGATGTCGATCCAAATCAATCTCCTCATCCGTTTTTTATTGGATATATAAGAAGCGAACATTTGATCAAACTAAAAAAACAAAGCATTTAGAGTTCAAGAAAGAATGAATCTTTTGATAAACTTCTGCATCATTTCATATCATCTAGTGATAACGATAGCGATGGAGAAACCATCTTTGGCAAACTCAAAAGAGTATACAGCGCCATTGACAAAATCGAAGGTGACAGTTACTAACCAATTGAGTCGAGATCAAACTTCATTAATTCACTGCAAATCAAACGATGATGACTTGGGTGATCAGACGCTACAAGTAGGTCAAAGTTTCTCGTGGAAATTCAAAGTAAATCTTTTATCAACCACTCCTTTTTTGGTGTAATCTACGTACCTCATCGAAAAAACATGTGTCGATGGAAGTATTTTGGCCGGAGAAACATGATTGGCTTGATTATAGATGCGCCTAGGAGACTTGCAATTGGGATGCTAGAGACAATGGCATTTATTTGGAGAATCTTATTAAAAATGTAGATGAGTTTGTGCGTGGAATGCTGGGATAAGTATGTCTGATTGAGGATGGATCGTTGAAAATATTATCTTTCAATAACTTTTATATAAATTTATACATATCATGTAATTTCTAAACCTTCATCATCGCGCGTCAATATTAATAAATATTTCACATCAATTTATACTCGAAAATTTGAAAACATTTTAAAACAAAGTAACTCAGTAAAATATCTTGATAAATTTAGAAAAAAATATATAAAACAACTGGAAAAAAATTATATTTTTAAAAAAGAATCTAACTTGCCTATTTTATTTCAGATATATCACAATTTATTAAAAAAAAATGAAGATATCAATCAAATTTATTTTTAAAAAATGAAGAAAAAATGGAAATGATAGTTTGTATATATTGAAAGTGTTCAGTTTTTAATTATTAATTTATTGGTTATTCAATGCATAATAAATGACAATAAATTTTTTTAATCTATTTTTCATTCCTTTCATGTATAAATTTGAATATCTAAGTAATTCTCAAAATGAGATATTTGTGAATCGATATACTTATGATATGTTATGTATATGTTATAACATGTGAATTGTATGATAATACTTACGGTACGATGTGTTCAATGATATGTTTGAGATAGGATACGAGAATGATGCACTAAACATAATGTAATTATAGAAGTAAGATATGTTTATGAAACTTTAAAGTTAGGTTACGTAACGACGTGCTATGAATATGAGAGATTGATAAAAACAATATGGTCACGATCGACTGATAAAAGAATACGATTAGGTTATTTGTAAAAAGGGATAGAATTATGATAGATTGATAGAACGATAGCATTAGGATACGTTCTTGTAATGATATGACTAAGGTACGTTCATGTAACGACATGACTGTGATATGTATAAGAATGTTAAGGCTATGATAAGTTAGGAAACGATATGACCACGAAGTGTTAACGATATGATATGATTATGATACGACATGTGAATGACGGATATATATATATATATGTGTGTGTGTGTGTGTGTGTGTGTGTATGATATGTATATGATGAAATGTTATGTTAAAAGCATGAAGCGTTATGTTATGTCTCCTAAATTGTATGTATACAACATGATATGAATGACATGAAATATAACACTATTAGAGTTATGTATGATATGAGAACTGAAAAATGAGAAATGATATGATATGGATGAAAACCGATAGCAAGGTTATATTTAAATGATATTGAAAATGGAAAAATATTAGGACCTCATGCATTATTGTGTGCTCATGCATTGGGGGATACCCCTATGCCTTCACAATGGTACAAACGTGTACACCAATGAGGAGAGGAACGATCATTATGTTTTACATAATGCTGCCGTGATGGTTACTTGTTCTAACGGGTGTTCAACCTAAGCAGCTTTCAGAGTATGCTCGCCCAACAAGGAAAGTGACCCAACGATGTGCGAACTGCTCGTGCGCGTCATCACTCATCATCATACAATGCGCGTCCGCACTCATAATCTCTAGGGGAAGTAGCCCTATGCTTATGAACACACAATATGCATGAGGTCCCTCTAAATCCAACTATACGTCTCTTCTGACACAACCCTCTAGTCTCATCTCTTTGTTACACTGTATAACACGTGCTCGTGGATATTTCCATTAATATCATTTTCATGCTCTTACGGTTGTGTCTTATGTCGATCTAACGACGTGATGCAATATGACATACAACATCATAAGGCATGTTCAACATGGAAAACATCATCATGTCAACAACATTGTCATGCATACATCATACTCATCATAAAAGCCATTAAGTGCATCAAATATAACATGTACGTCATGCATCGAAACATAAACAACGTACATATAACATACATCACAGCACAATGTCATACTCATACATCATCAATCTTCAGTCGATCCTATAGTAAGGCCACTTACTTGGCTGACCTTGGCCGAAGTACTCCCTAATTAGCTAAACGTAAGCTCACGTTCCTTGAGAGGTGATTCCTACGTTGCCGGGGTTTGTTTCCTATCACATGTTCGCCACCTTCCGTTTGTATTTCACAATTAAATTACCAATAGCTCAATAAATGTGAAATAAGGCTCTAAAACGGCCTCGAATACCTTAATCAGGGTCGAAAACAGGTCTAGAAGGGTCGAAACGGTGGAAATCAAGCTAAAATCTGAGAAGTCGAGCCGAAGTCGCTGGGAGCCGCTAGAGTCGCTGGAGCTTCACCAGATGGAGGCCGAGTCGTTTGTGTCAAGCTGAGTCGAGGGATCGCCTGCGCCGCTGTGTACCACGTGGCAACAGGAACATGCCATGTCGTGCGGTGGCATCGAGTCAAGGCGCGAGTTACAGTCTGGTTTGGGTCGTCGACTATAGAAGGCTACTGGGCCAGACTGATCGTTGGGCCTCGACTTACTGGACTGGGCTGCAGATGTTCGGGTTGCAGGCCGGTTGGAAATTTGGGCCTCGATTTCGTAGGCTTGACTGGGATTGGTTTGGGCCTCAGGTCTGGGTATTTGATTCGGGCTACCCCAGATTTGTTGGATGCTTCTTCCTTACGTAACTTCTGCACAATTTTCTGGCACATTTTCTCTCTCCTTCCCGCAGCGTTTCCGTTGCCGATTTCGGTCCCCTTTCTTCCTTTTCCTCTTTATTTATCATCCCTCTTTCCTTCCTCGAAGTTTTATAGCCTAACTATTCCTAAAACCACAGATCTAAGAACGTTTAGGAAAATCCAATTTTTTGACCTCGATTACTGACAACGACGCTTACAAAAAGGAACAAAACATACCTTGAGTTATTGTGCTATCGTTAGGGATCCTTCTCGTGATGGTAACTGAGCGTTTGGTGCCAGTTTTCAGGTAGTTTGGGACTCGTTGGGAAATTAGAAACTCGCCAACGTTATTCGAAATCTTTCTCTCTCTCGTATTTTCTTTCTTTTCTCTATTTGCAGGTATTCTGAGGTGTTCTAGGAGTCTTGAGCTGAAAGGTGAGGAGGGTGCAGTTGTCGTTTCACGTGGGATCCACGAAATTTGGCGGTCGCCAGAAAACTCGCGGGTTTTCTAGCGATTGAGTTTTTTTTTTCTTTCTTTCTTTTCATTTTTCCGGGTCATTACATTATATACCCCTAAAAAGAACTATCGTCCTCGAAAGTCTCAAATTCTTGTACTATCTATGAGTATTTTTCTCTTATTTTGTCCTCACGCTCCCACATGGCTTCCTTGTTGTGGTGATTCCGCCACAGCACCTTAACGAACGCAATGTTCTTGTTGGGTAAGGCTTTTACTTCTCTGGCTAAGATTTTTACTGGTCTTTCCTCGTAGCTCTTCATTGAGTTGGAGTGGTTCGTAGCCTATTACATACATAGGGTCCATAATGTACTTCCTCAGCATCGACACGTAAAATACATCATGCACTCTTGAGAGGGCGGGAGGTAGGTGTTGGATCGATATGACAACCCTAGAGGGGGGTGAATAGGGTTTCATTCATGTAATTATTAATTTTTTTTTTTAAATAACAATAAAACTTATACCATGCAATAAAACATAACAATAATTTAGAATTTAAATAGGAGAAGGGTGAGAAAATATAACACCTTAGTTTTATAGTGGTTCAGTCAAACTCGACCTACTCCACTCCCCAAGCGCCTCTTGGGAATTTGAATAAAACTGTCTGACTCTTTCCTCGGATTAGAGCCCAACCGCTACCCCGCTCTTTTTACGAGTTCAAGAGCAAACTCAATCCTTTCCACGGCTCAGGATCAAACCGGTACACCGCTCTTTTTACGAGTTCAAGAGCAAACTCAATCCTTTCCACGGCTCAGGATCAAACCAGTACAATTGTCTGAAATCTTATAGAAACACACCACAACACTCTGAACTAATAGACATCTCTCTCAAGAATAGGATAAAAAAAAAATAGAATTGGAAGCTTTGGGGAGAGCAACAATGGAGGCTTTTTTTAAAAAAATTAGATCGAGGAAACAAATGTTCTGTGTGTTGTGTTGTGAAAAATACTAAGAGGTGATGAGTTTAAATAGCGATCAAGTTGTAAAAATAGGAATTGATACGTACCACTAAAACGTGAACCGAAACATGGACCACGAAAAATAATATTTATTTATTTTTAAATTTATCGTAAAAAATTATAGACTACATGTTTCATTAAATAAATAAATAAATATATATATATAACATATTTAAATGTAATAATATAAAAAAAAATGTAATATATATATATATATGTATATATATATATATATATATATATGTAACATTTTAAAAATAATTAAAATTTTTATAAATCTAAATGAAATTATTATAATTGAAATGATTTTGTAATTCAAATAATTATTTTTGTGAAAACTAAATGAAATCATTATAATTCTTTCCATTGTAAAAACTCGTTTTCATAAATGAAATCATTATAATTTTTTTTTATTTAAAAGTAATAACTAGTTTTCATAATAATTTCATGTACATTTAAAAGTAATCGAAAACTTTTATAAATGTAATTGAAATGATTTTATAATTTAAAAGTAATGAAAACTTTTATAAATGTAATTGAAAACTCCACCATTTGTTACTCTACCAAATTTATAAATGTCATACTTCGATTGGTCTATGATGTCAATTTTGCCGCTGGTCCATGATATCAATTTTGAAACCACATCATCAATTTTGTCACCATATCATCACGTCAGGTATCTTGTTTTGAATTTGATTGGTCCATGATGTCAATTTTGCCACCACATCATCACGTCAGGTATTTCTTTTGACTGGAACTTCTTCGTTCTATCTCTAATTTGAGTGAACCAAAAAAGACGTTGAAATCGTTATTCCCAACCTTACACTGTGGACAAAAATACTGAGAATTGTTAATAATTGAAGGTAGGTTTGTTATCATCAAAACATCAATTAATTAATTAATTAAAATTAATTAATTTGAGATTAAGGTGAAAAAGCCAACAGTAAGGCTAACTTATACGCTACTGGACCAATTCGCTCTAGAATCTCGAATGGTCCAAATAATTTAGGACGTAACTTGCCCTAATGTCCGAACCTCAAGTCACCTTTCATAGGTGCCACCTTGAGGAATACTAGGTCCCCTATCTCGAAATCTAAGCTTCTACGCCTTACATCGGCGTAGCTTTTCTGTCCACTTTGAGCGGTACCCATCCTCGCTCGAATTTTTTGGACAGCCTCATTGGTGAGTCGAACCAACTCAAGTCCTACTAACTCTCTCTCGCCTACTTCGTCCCAACATAGTGGGGACCTACACCATTTCCCATACAGGGCCTCAAACGGTGTCTTACCAATAGTGGCTTGAAAGCTGTTATTATACGAGAATTCCATAAGGTTTAGTTTGGAATCCCAACTTCCCTTAAAATCTAGTACGCAAGCGCGTAACATGTCCTCTAGAATTTGGTTTAAACGCTCCGTTTGTCCATCTGTTTGGGGGTGGAAGGCTGTACTAAAGTTGAGGCAAGTACCCAGCACTTTTTGAAGTCCACGCCAGAATCCTGACGTAAAGCGTGGATCCCAATTCGACACTTTAGACACTAGGACTCCATGTAGTCTTACTATTTCTTTCACATACAATTGTGCCCAATTGTCAACTGTATATGTTGCTTTCCCAGGTAGGAACTGTGCCGACTTGGTCAACCTATCGACAACTACCCAGATCACTGTATAGCCCTTGGGCGTTTTGGTAATCCTACTATGAAGTCCATTGCTATGTTTTCCCACTTCTACTCCAGTATGCTTAGAGGCTGCAACAACCCCACCGCCTTTTGTCTAGGAGGATAAACTAAGCACTTGCTCACAAACTCGACCATGTCCCTCGTCATGATTTTCCACCACAAGTGTTGTTTTAAATCTTGGTGCATCTTAGTACCTCCTGGATGCATGGCAAATGGTGAGTTGTGAGCCTCCATCAGTATCTCTTTCCTTAAATCCTCTATTACCAGAACACATAGGCGTCCCTGATATAATAATCCTTCATTTGAGGACTTCGAGAATCCATCTACTAGACTTTCGTCTAGCTGTCCTAAGACTTTCTATAGGTTAGAATCCTCTCGTTGGGAGGTAATAACTCTCTGCCTAAGCGTAGGTTGTACTATGAGTCGGGCCAGTTGTGCTATGACTCCCTCGGTCGCTATAGCTATGTTGGCCTACTCGAATTCTCTTTGTACCCTTACTTCCCTCGTAATGAGGGCCGACGAGTGGACCCTCTTTCTACTCAAAGCATTTGTGACCATGTTTGCTTTTCCACGGTAGTACTGGATATCTACATCATAATCTTTCATCAATCCTAACCACCTTCTCTGCCTCATATTTAACTCTTTCTAGGTGAAGAAATATTTTAAACTCTTGTGGTCAATAAAAATTTGAGTTTTCTCTCCATACAGGTAATGTTGCCAAATTTTTAGCGCGAACACTACAGCGACCAACTCTAAGTCATGGGTAGGGTAGTTCTTTTCGTATTCCTTTAGTTGATGGGACTCGTATGCAACAAACTTGTTGTGTTGCATTAATAGACATCTTAGTCCTTTCATGGAGGTGTCACTATATATCACATATCCTTCTGAGCTCTCGGGTACTGTGAGTACCGGGGCGATTACCAATCTCTCTTTTAGGCTTTGGAAGCTTGTCTCACAAGCATCATTCCATATAAATGGTACCCCTTCTCTTGTTAACTGTGTTAAAGGCGAGGCTATTCTAGCGAAATCCTGCATGAACCTTCGATAGTATCCCGCCAATCTTAGGAAACTCCTTACTTCTGTTACCGTAGTTGGGCGTTCCCACTTTGTGACCGCTTCGACCTTGGTGGGATCTACAGATATTCCATCCTTTGACACCACGTGTCTTAGGAAAGAGACTTGTAGGAACCAAAATTCACATTTGGAGAACTTGACGTACAACTTGTTCTCTCTTAGGGTGGTTAGGACTTTTCAAAGGTGTTCCTCGTGTTCTAGGTCTATTTTCAAGTATATTAAGATGTCGTCAATGAACACGATTACGAACGTGTCTAGACATTCCTTGATACCCGGTTCATTAACTCCATAAACACAGCTGGGGCATTGGTGAGGCCAAATGACATCACTACAAACTCGTGTGACTGTACCTTGTCCTAAACGTTGTTTTTGGTACGTTTTTTTCATTGATCTTAATTTGGTGGTAACCAGACCGGAGATCTATCTTGGAGAATACAGCTTCCTCTCTAAGTTGATCAAATAAGTCTTCTATTCTAGCCAGAGGATATTTGTTCTTTATGGTTCTCTCATTTAGTTCTCTGTCATCGATGTACAGACGCATTGATCAATCTTTCTTCTTAATAAAACACACTGGCGCACCCCAGGGGGATACACTAGGTCGAATGAACCCTTTATCCAATAAGTCTTGCAATTGCACCTTGAGTTCCTTCAACTCTGTTGGTGTCATGCAATAAAGTGCTTTGGAAATAGGCCCAGTTCTCAGTTTGAGTTCAATGACGAAGTCGAACGCTTGGGAAGGGGGTATTCCAGGTAGGTCGTCCGGGAATACATCTGGGAACTCGTTTACTATTGGCACGTTTTCTAGGGTCTTTTCTTTTCCTCTTATGTCTACTACACACACTAATATCACCCATCCACCTTGTTGGACTAGCCTCTTTGCTTTCAACATCGAGACTATCTTAGAGGTAATCCCGGTACTTGTGCCTTTAAATTTAAAGGTAGGTCTCACTGGTGGTGAAAATTTTACTTCCTTTTTACGACAGTCTATACTAGCACAGTTTTCGTCTAGCCAATCCATGCCTAATATGACGTCGAAATCCATCATGTTTACTACCATCAGGTCAACACTTACAGACCGGTTCCCTATGATTACTTGGCCATTTTTTGCTCTATCCTAAGCTACTAAGTCTACCCCCGAAGGGGTGCTTACAGACATTTCATGCAATAAGGGTTCTAACTCAAACCCTGCTTGTATAACAAAAGGCATAGAAATAAAGGAATGCGTAGAATTAGAATCAAATAAAGTAAAAGCGAAATGACTTAAAATAGATAGTGTAATTGTCACCAAGGCGTCGGACCTCCTAGTGTCCTTTCTCATAGATGCGTAGGCCCTAGCTTGAGCTTGCGGTGGTGCTGGTTGTTACGTCTGCTCTACTACTCTAGGTGGGTTTGGTTGTGCTTCAACGTTTCTGGTCGTGCAGTTCATGGCGATGTGCCCCTCTTGACCACATCCGTAACACACTCGACTGCCAGCCATGCACCTCCCACCGTGTATTCTTCCACAGTTAGTGCACCCCTCTTCTCTCCTTCCTCTAGCCCCATCTTGATTTCTGGGTTCCTGTCAGTACGTCGAGGAGAGTGTTGCTCATTCCATCTTGGAGCAGGCCTATTGTTGGAACGGTGCCTATGTGCTAGTTGCGGACGGTTAGAGCCTCTTGATTCATGTGGGTGCTTCTTCTCAATTACTACCGGCTCCTCACGTCATTTCTCATCCTTTGGTTTCTCTAAAGCCTTGGCAGATCTCAAGGCTTTCTCATAGGTCTTTGGGTTGAACGCTTCCAGCATGCGGCGGATTCTTGGTTCCAGACCTAGTACAAACTTCTCTGTCATCTTTTCTTCGTTGTCCACCATGGACGGTGCAAATCTCTTGAGTCTCTTAAACTCTCGGTCGTATTTCTCCACTATGAGTCCGCCCTGTACCAGATGGGCAAACTCCTACTGCCTCTTAAGTCGCTCTGACTTAGGATAGTATTCTTTAAGGAAGGCCTCCTTAAACCGTTTCTAGTTCATAGGTCCCCCTTCTGGTTGTAACGATCCTAAATTTTACCTATTTAATCTAAGGTCATTATTATACCTTGAAATGCGGAATTTTACATTAAATGGGCCCTGATCATAAATGCGACTTACACTCGCCTTTTATTACCTCGTGAAAGAGAAAACAAATACAAGGGAAAAAAAGGAAAAAGAACAATATTGAAATAAAAGAAAAGGAACAAAATTGAAATGAATATCTTACACTACCCTAAGGTTTATTATGCAAATACAATTCAACCTATACTAACCTATACTAATGATGCAAACCGAATTCAACCTAGACTACGAAATAGAAAAACAACTACCCTATGCATGTGCCACAGTCCCAGGGTGTACGATGTCGCCGTCGATGTTACATGGGTGCCTTCCCTTATCTGAAAAAGTAAAGTAGTACAAGGCTTGAGTATTTCTAGAATACTCAATCAGTGGCCCCCTATCGGGGTTATGCAACAAACACATGCAATGATATGATGGACCTATCTTTCGTTTCATTTTTCCTACGGTGCTGTCCTAACGGGTAAACTTTGGACGTTTACCATATACTCTACACACAGCCCATACGTGCGAGTATGGGCTCACCAGCTAGTTCGTACACCACTGGGCCACTTTCCTTATCCGGTTGGCATAGTCTGGGAGCCCCTTATGCCGGAACCCGTTAGAACTAGTAACCATCACGGCAGCGCTATGCAAAGTATAACGGTCGTTGTCCTGTCATTGGATGTACGCGTCCACACCCTCGTGATGGGATAGGGGTATCCCCCCAGATGCATGAACACACATAATGCATGAGGTCCCCATTACTTCTACATTTATCATTAATGGACATAACCCCCCCTGTCACATTCCATGCTTACATGTCACTCTCATTTTCAATTTATGTATCATACATATTTCTATCAGGGTTATGTTTCCAGGCAGTTTACCGTATTTCATGTCATACAATTCATGTTGTTTACATTCAAATATTCCATACAATCATGCCATAATCATTCAAGAACAACATAACGTCACATGCATTACATAACACATCAGACTAAACAACATACATAGCATACATTCACGTTCACATGATTACGTTCTTAAGCACAACAACCTATCATACGATTTAATGACACGTGCGAATCCACGGGCACGTGCCAAAAAACAACAAATAACGCGTAACCTACTACGGGTGAGCCACTTACTCGGTAGGCCTTAGCTGAAGTACTCCCTAAAATATAAACGTAAGCTCCTAGCTCCTCGTAACTGTTCTACGCTTTCGTGGTGGTTGGTTCCTATTGGATCATTTGACACCTTCGTTAGTATTTCACAAACATAATTAATTTTCAACTTGAATTTGTGAAATACGACCTTAAAATGATCTATTTTACCTTAAACGGGGACAAAACTAAGTCCGGGAGGGTCGGAATGGTGACAAATGGGCCAGAAACAGGTTTCCCAAGCCGAATAAGCCGCCGGAGTCGAGAAGCCATCGCCGAGCCGATTAAGCCGCAGGAGCCGAGGGCACAACCAGAGGGCGATGTGTGTGCAGCGGTCTCGAGTCGAGGCGTGGGTTGACGGGTAGCTCCCGAGTTTTCGGGTCGTTCGCGGGTTATGAGCCGGCCTGGGTTGAAGGAACGTGTAGGTGGGCTGGGCTATGCATGTCGTGCGTTGCACTAGGCTTGCGAGTCTTGGATCGGTTGGATTTTTGCTCTCGGGTCATGGCTGATGGGTTAGGCCGTAACTGGGCTTACGGGTTTGGGCTGAGGCGACTGGGCCACAGGAGTCGTTAGGTGTTGGGCTGACTTACGATGGTTGGACTCGGTTCGGGTCGTGGGATTTGGCCCTCGGGTCGGACTTCATCTTCTTCACTCGGTTGCCTGCATTTATTTTCTGGCGACCTCTCTCTCTCCTCATTAACGTCATTTCGACGTCCATTTTCCTCTTTTAAAATCCGTTCCCAAGTCTTTTTCTCCCCCTAATTTCATTGTTGGTATTGGTTTGGTTCGTAAAGGCCTCACACTCCCGAATCTGGGAGGGTTCGAAAATCTGACATTTCGTCTCCCTTGCCGACGGTGTACAACGTGTAGGACTCGTCTAAATCTACCCCTGATGTGTGTAAAAGGCTCTGGGATTACTTTTGTTGCGTAAAATGGAGGTTTTGACGTCGATTTCGTAGGGTTTGGCCTCGCCGGAGTTTCGTCGGATTTTCATTGTCTTCTTCGTTTTCACTTATTTTTTTCTTCTTTGCAGGTGTTTTGGGGTGCCTGAAGGTCGAGATCGAGTTTCCTTGGCGTCCTAGACTTCGACCGCCCTTTGTGGGTCATGTGCGAACGAAAACTCTAGTGAACGCCGGAGTTTCGGTTCTTTCGACGACTCCATTATTTATTTGTTTTTTAATCCAATCTGTTACATTACCTACCCCTAAAAAGAACTTTCGTCCTCAAAAGTCTCGAACTCCTGGATCAATTCGGGATATTTTTTCTTTATTTCCTCCTCTCGTTCCCACGTCGCTTCCTCGATTTGTTGGTTACGCCACAACACCTTGACGAAACCTATGTTTCAATTACGTAAGGCTTTCACTTCTCGGGCTAGGATTTTAATCGGTTTCTCCTGATAACTTAAATTTTCCTCGATTTCAAGGGGTTTGTAGTCTATTACGTGCATAGGGTCTGCAATATATTTCCTTAACATGGACACATGAAATACATCGTGTACGCTTGAGAGTGAAGGTGGTAGAGCTAGTTTGTAAGCTACTGAACCTACTCTTTCTAAAATTTTGAACGGTTCGATAAATCGAGGACTTAGCTTCCCCTTTCGTCCGAATCTTAGAATGCCTTTCATAGGAGCTACTTTTAGGAACACTAGGTCTCCCTCGTCGAACTCTAAATTCCTACGCCTAACGTCGGTGTAGCTCTTTTGCCTACTCAGTGCGGTCCACATCCTTACTCTAATTTTGTGTACTGCCTCGTTGGTGATGCAGACTAGCTCGGGTCTACTAGTTCTTGTTCTCCTACTTTGTCCCAACACAATGGGGATCTATGTCGTAATTTTTTACCAGCTCTAGCCATCTACGTTGTCTCATGTTCAATTCTTTTTGTGTGAACAAGTATTTTAGGCTTTTATGGTCCGTATAAATTTGGGTCTTTTCACCATACATGTAGTGTCGCCAAATTTTTAACGCGAACACCATTGCCGCCAGCTCCAAATCATGTGTAGGAGAGTTTTTCTCATAATCCTTTAGTTGACGTGATGCATACGCAACAACCTTGCCATGTTGCATCAGTACACAACCCAACCCCTTTTTGGATGCATCACTGTAAATCTCGTATCCCACAGAACTTTCTGGAACCTTGAGCACTGGGGCGGACACTAGTTTTTGTTTTAGCTCTTGAAAGCTGGCCTCACAAGTATTGTCCCAAACGAAAGTTCCGCCCTTTTTTGTCAATTGGGTGAGAGGCGTGGCTTTTCTAGCGAAGTCTTGGACAAACCTTCGATAGTAACCCGCCAATTCCAAAAAACTTCGTATCTGGTGACCGTTGTTGGGCGTTTTCACTTCATGACAGCTTCTATCTTATTGGGGTTTACAAAAATTCTGTCTTTAGACACTACGTGCCCCAGAAACAAAACCTGTCGTAGCCAAAATTCGCACTTGGAGAATTTGACATACAACTTGTTCTCCCTTAAGATAGTTAGGACTTTGCGAAGGTGCTCTTGGTGTTCTAGGTCCGTTTTCGAGAATACTAGAATGTCGTCTATGAACACGATCACAAACGAGTCTAAGCACTCCGTAAATACTTGGTTCATTAATTCCATAAATACCACTGAGGAGTTGGTGAGACCAAAAGACATAACCACAAACTTGTAGTGGCCATATCTCGTTCGAAAGGCTGTTTTCGGTATATCTTCATTTTTAATCTTAATTTGATGATATCCTGATCGAAGATCTATTTTAGAAAACATTGTTGCCTCTCGAAGTTGGTCAAATAGGTCCTCGATGCAGGGTAATGGGTATTTGTTCTTTACCGTCCTCTTGTTTAATTCCCTATAATCAATGCATAAACGCATAGAGCCGTCTTTCTTTTTGACAAACAACACTGGCGCACTCCAAGGGGACACGCTAGGTTGAATGAAGCCTTTATCTAATAGATCTTGCAGTTGTGATTTAAGTTCTTTTAGTTCTGCCGGTGCCATGCGGTACGGGGCCTTAGAGATGGGTCCCGTTCCTGGTTCTAGTTCTATTCCAAAGTCTACCTCTCGCGATGGAGGGATTCCCGGGAGGTCCTCCCGGAAGACATCTATAAATTCGTTTACTATGGGTACTGTATCTATTGGTTTTTCCTTTCCTTTTGTGTTTACTGCACAGGCTAGAAACGCCCACCCCCCTTGTTGTACCAGGCATCTCGCTTTCATCATCGATATTATTTTTTGGGTGGTACCTGTGAAGGTTCCTTTAAACTTAAAGGTAAGTCCGTTTGGAGGTGTGAATATCACCTCTTTCTTATGGCAGTCTATGCTAGCAAAGTTTTCGGCTAGCCAGTTCATTCCTAGTATGACGTCAAAATCCGTCATATCCACTACTTTTAAGTCTACGTGGATGGTTTGTCCAGCTATTACCACTTGTCCGTCTTTTACTCTATTTTTCGTCACTAGGTCTACCCCTGCTGGGGTACCGACCGACAATACATGCATTAAGGGTTCTACTACGAACCCTGCTTGTTTAACAAATGGTAAAGAAACAAACGAATGGGTAGAACCTGAATCAAACAATGTCAATGCAAAGTGTCCTAGTATAGAAAGCGTACCTGTCACCACGGTGCCAGACGTTCCCACCTCTTTACTGGTCGGTGCATATGCCTTGGTCTGTGGGCGGGTTTGTATGGTGGGTTCTCGAATGACCAGTCCTCTAAGGGGTTCCCTTGAATTTCTCGTGCTCCTTGTAGGGCAAATTCTAGCCAAGTGACTTGCATGACCACAGATATAACATATACCTGAGCCTGCCAAACATCTCCCAACATGTTGTTTTCCACTATCACGGCACAGGGGCTTCTCCGGTATTAGGTACCAGGCTATTGGGGGTGGAGAAGGTGGCCTATTTTGATATCGAAGTCTCTAAAGCGGTGGATGGAATTCTGTGGTTTCGACCTCGATAGGGCGTTTCTTCCCTGTGACAAGCGTTGGCTCCGGTTTTTTCTCCTCTAGAGGTTCCTCTAGGGCCTTGGCCATCCTTAGGGCCTCTTCATAAGTTTTTGGGTTAAAAGCCTCCAACATGCGGCGGGTCTTCGGGTTCAACCCCAACACAAATTTCTCCGTCTGTTTCTCTTCAGTGTTAGCTAATGACGGTGCAAACCTTCTTAATCTCATGAATTCCTGATCATACTCATCCACCGTGCGATCACCTTGGGTTAAGTGGTTAAACTCTTATTGTTTCTTTATACGGGTTTCCTTTGGATAATAATACTTCAGAAAGGCTTCTTTAAAGGTTTCCCACGTTGTAATCCCCTCACCCGGGTTGATACTCTATTTATTATCCGACCACCACACTTCTGCATCTTTTTGTAATACATACGTCGCACACGCCACATTATGTTCATCAGGGCATCTCAATGATTCAAAAGTTGTTTCCATGTTTGCGATCCACATCTAAGCCGCTGTGGGATCTTCCTTTGAACCGAAAAATGGACGGGGGTTATACTGTCTGAAATCCTTTAACCAACTCGCACCTTTGTCCGGTTGCAGGGGCCAGTTGTATAGCTACCGCATCCACCGGTTGCGTGACTGCCGCATTGGCTGAATGCGTGGCCATTGTCGCGACTTGTTGCGTAGCTAACAACGTGGCCTGTTGTGTGGCCAACATTGTTTGCATTGTCGTTTGGAGTGATTCCAACATTAACCTTGTGGCGAGGTCTAAACCGGCCTGTGGTGCAGCTTGAGGGGGCGGTGCATATTTAGGAGGGGGTACAACTTGTGGGGGAGGTGCGTTTTCAGGAGGGGGTACAGCTTGTGGGGGAGGTGCATTTTCACGAGGTGGTACAGTTTCTGGGGAAGGTGCATGTTCAGGAGGTGGTACGAACGCATAGGGTTTAGTAGTCGACCCTTCTTGGGAAGAGTTTCTTTCGGCTTCTCTTCTTCCCCCCTCTCCTAATGGGAGGTCATCCTCTCCCTCTCCTACCTCTTCTACGTCCTCTATGCGGCATGATTCTAGAAACCAAGAAAATGATTCTATCTAAGTTTATCATTTACATATAACATTTCCTACATCCTACCATATAATTCATATAGAAGAAAACATAAATATCATAACATAAAGACATGCATTAACACCAAATCACATCACAACACCAAATTATACAGTATCATATCATTCAACATTTAAAGCCAACCACATTAAATATATCACAAAAATTATACATCCCTCATACTACGTAAGGTGTACCTGACAACGACGGGGCATCGGTAATTGGACCGTGGAACATGCCAACCCTAATTTGTAGGCTAGTCTACAAGATCTATAACTTAAAGCTCTAATACCAACTGTAACGACCCTAAATTTTACCTATTTAATCTAAGGTCATTACTATACCTTGAAATGCGGAATTTTACATTAAATGGGCCCTGATCATAAATGCGACTTACACTTGCCTTTTATTACCTCGAGAAAGAGAAAACAAATACAAGGGAAAGAAAGGAAAAAGAACAATATTGAAATAAAGGAAAAGGAACAAAATTGAAATGAATGTCTTACACTACCCTAAGGTTTATTATGCAAATACAATTCAACCTATACTAACCTTACTAATGATGCAAACCGAATTCAACCTAGGCTATGAACGTCCCGGGGTGTACGATGCCGCCGTCGATATCACATGGGTGCCTTGCCCTTATCTGAAAAAGTAAAGTAGCACGAGGCTTGGGTATTTCTAGAATACTCAGTAAGTGGCCCCCTATTGGGGTTATGCAACAAACACATGCAATGATATGATGGGACCTATCTTTCGTTTCGTTTTCCCTACGGTGCTATCCTAACGGGTAAACTTTGGACGTGTATCATATACTCTACACACAGCCCATACGTGTGAGTATGGGTTCACTAGCTAGTTCGCACACCGCTGGGCCACTTTCCTTATCCGGTGGGCATACTCTAGGAGCCCCTTATGTCGGAACTCGTTGGAACTAGTAACCGTCACAGCAGCGTTATGCAAAGCATAACGGTCGTTGTCCTGCCATTGGATGTACGCGTCCGTACTCTTGTGATGGGATAGGAGTATCCCCCCACATGCATGAACACACATAATGCATGAGGTCCCCATTACTTCTACATTTATCATTAACGGACATAACCCCCCTGTCACGTTCCATGCTTACATATCATTCTCATTTTCAATTTACGTATCATACATGTTTCTATCGGGGTTATGTTTCCAGGCAGTTTACCGTATTTCATGTCATACAATTCATGTTGTTTACATTCAAATATTCCAAACAATCATGCCATAATCATTCAAGAACAACAGAACGTCATTACATAACACATCAGACTAAACAACATACATATCATTCATTCACGTTCACATGATTACGTTCTTAAGCACAACATCCTATCATACGATTTAATGACACGTGTGAATCCACGGGTACGTGCAAACATACAACAAATAGCACGTAACCTACAATGGGTGAGCCACTTACTTGGTAAACCTTAGCCGAAGTACTCCCTAAAATATAAACGTAAGCTCCTAGCTCCTCGTAACCAATTCTACGCTTGCGTTGGTGCTTGGTTCCTATTGGATCATTCAACACCTTCGTTAGTATTTTCAAACATAATTAATTTTCAACTTGAATTTGTGAAATACGACCTTAAAATGATCTATTTTACCTTAAGCAGGGCCGAAACTAAGTCTGGGAGGGTCGGAACGGTGACAAACGGGTCGAAAACAGGTTTCTCGAGCCGAATAAGCCGCTAGAGCCAAGAAGCCGCCGCCAAGCCGATTAAGTCGCGGAGTCGAGGGGTGTCACGCTACAAACGTGCCACGTGGCACAACCAAAGGGTGACGCATGTGCAGCGGTCTCGGGTCGAGGCGCGGGTTGACGGGTCACTCACACCTTCGGGTCGTTCGCGGGTTATGAGTCGGCCTGGGCTGAAGGAACGTGTAGGTGGGTTAGGTGCGTGTCGTGTGTTGGACTGGGCTTGCGAGTCTCGGGTCAGTTGGATTTTTGCTCTCCGTGGCTGATGGGTTAGGCCGTAACTGGGCTTACGGGTTTGGGCTGAGGCGACTAGGCCATAGGAGTCGTCGAGTGTTGGGCTGACTTATAGTGGTTGGACTCGGTTCGGGTCGCGGGATCAGGCCCTCGGGTCAGACTTCGTCTTCTTCACTCGGTTGCCTGCGTTTATTTTTCGGTGACCTCTCTCTCTCCTCATTAACGTCGTTTCGACATTCTTTTTCTCCTTTTTCCTCCATTCCCGAGTCTCTTTCTCCCCCTAATTCTGTTTTTGGTATTTGTTTGGCTCGTAAAGGCCTCACACTCCCGGATCTGGGAGGGTTCAAAAATCTGACATTTTGTCTCCCTTACTGACGGTGTACAACGTGTAGGACTCGTCTAAATCTACCCCTGATGTGTGTAAAAGGCTCTGGGATTACTTTTGTTGCGTAAAATGGAGGTTTTAACGTCGATTTCGTAGGGTTTGGCCTCGCTGGAGTTTCGTCGGATTTTCTTTGTCTTCTTCGTTTTCACTTATTTTTTTCTTCTTTGCAGGTGTTTTGGGGTGGCTAAAGGTCGGGATCGAGTTTCCTTGGCGTCCCAGACTTCGGCCGCCCTTTGTGGGTCGTGTGCGAACGAAAACTCTAGCGAACGCCGTAGTTTTCAGTTCTGCCGATGACTCTGTTATTTATTTATTTATTTATTATTTATTTTAATCCGATCCGTTACATGGGTTAAGAAGGGTTTTGTTATCTCTCCACCATATTTTTCGTCCTTCCGTAGGACGAATGTTGCGCAAGCGACCTTTTGGTTCTCTGGGCACTTCATAGTCTCAAAGGTGGTTTCTACCGTTGCAATCCACATTTGGGCTTCTATAGGGTCTTCTAAGGAATCGACGAAGGGTCGAGGGTCATATCTCTTGAAATCCTTTGTCTATTTTGAACATCTAATAGGTTGTAGAGGGTTTATTAGGACGTTGGCCTAAGCATCGACTTGTGCCTGTGCCTGTGCCTGTGCCTGGGCATGTTGGCTGGCTAGTAGATTGGCTTGCTGAGTGGTTACCAAGGTTTGAATTAAGGCTTGGATAGACTCACACATTAGCTTAGTATTAGCATCTACCCTAGGTGTTGGGGGTGCAACCTCAAGTGCGGCTTGTGGTGGTAGAGCAGGCTAGGGTAGAGGTTCAGCTTGTGGTGGAAGCTCAGCTTGTAGTGGAGGCGCTAAAGGTGGTAGCGCAACTGGTGGTAAGACTGGGGGCAGCATAAATGTTACCGACCCAGCCTCTGATCCTTCTCGAGGTAGGCCCTCTACTGCCACTCCTCGTCCTATTCCTCTAAGACGGGGTCGCCCCCATCCTCGTCTCCTCTTCCTCTTCTTCATCCACTAGGCATGGTTCTATAAACCAATATAAGGTTCCTTAAGTCTAAGACCTTAATACTATGCGTGAATAAATAACAATATACACACTATACAATACATCATAATGCCACATAAGTAAACACTCAACATGTTATACATCATATCATACTCATTAATAAATACTTAAAATATACCACAATTTCAGCAATATTAACAAGAAAATGCATATGAGTTGAAAACGTTTCTCCTTTCTTATCTTATTCAAGGCGTACCTGACGGTGACGAATCATCGACGTTGGGACCATGGAGAGTGTCAAGCCTACATTGCAGGCTAGTCTACAGAATCTAAAACCTAGAGCTCTGATACCAATTGTAACGACCCTAAATTTCTACATATCCAGAGTTGCCACTAACGTCTCATGCTCATCTCTAATTCAGAATATAACTCTAAAAATGCTCATCTTAAATAGCAGAAAATTTTAAAATTCAGAATACATTAAATAACTAGAAAACACTGCCAAACTTACGTGTTTCAAACAACATGCTGAAGTTCAAAGTAAGATAAAAACTATTGCAAATTAAATAATTTAGACAAATGAAATGCAAACACCCTATCCTAACCAAGACTAGGAATTTTAAATATGCAACTATCCTATGCACGCGTCACAGTCTCTAATCACGATACCGCCGTCAACCGTACATGGGGCCCTTGCCTTTACCTGAAAAAATAATATGGCACACGGCCTGAGTATTTAGAAATACTCAGTAAATGACCCCACTATAGGAGCCATGCTAATGCAAACACATGCAATCATGAATTAGAGACCTATCTCTAATCATCATAAGGTGGCCTCCAGTCTCGGACAAATTGGATGTGTAGTACTTCCCTACACATGACTCACACGTGCGAGTGTGAATCCCCAGGGTGCTCGCACACCCCCTGGACCCTCTGGTCAAGCTAATCTGTAGCGACTTTCGTAGGTCAGCGGAACCCCATAGTGTCATGCACCTCATGTACACCCTCATTTGTGCACATTCGCATTCATCATCATACGGTGCACGTCCGCACTCATCATCTCTAGGGGATGAACACACAATATGCATGAGGTCCCTCTAAGTCCAATTATACGTCTCTTCTGACACAACCCTCTAGTCTCATCTCTTTGTTACATTGTGTAACACGTGCTCGTGGATATTTACATTAATATCATTTTCATGCTCTTAGGGTTGTGTCCTATGTCGATCTAACGACGAGATGCAATATGGCATACAACATCATAAGGCATGTTCAACATGGAAAACATCATCATGTTAACAACATCGTCATGCATACATCATACTTATCATAAAAGCCATTAAGTGCATCAAATATAACATGTATGTCATGCATCGAAACATAAATAACGTACATATAACATACATCACAACATAATGTCATACTCATACATTATCATAATTCATAGAATCTTCAGCCTATCCTATAGTAAGGCCACTTACTTGGTTGGCCTTGGCCGAAGTACTCCCTAATTAGCTAAACGTAAGCTCACATTCCTTGAGAGGTGCTTCCTACGTTGCCGGGGTTTACACCGTTCGCCACCTTCTGTTAATATTTCACAATTAAATTACCAATAACTCAATAAATGTGAAATACGGATCTAAAACAGCCTCGAATACCTTAATCGAGACCGAAAATAGGTCCGAGCGGGACAGAACGGTGGAAATCGGGATAAAATCTGAGAAGCCGAGTTGAAACAGCTACTGAGAGCCGCCGGAGGAGTCGCTGGAGCTTTGCCGGAAGGAGGCCAAGCCGTTTGCGCCAAGCCGAGCCGAGGGACCGCCTGCGTCGCTGTGTGCCACATGGCAGCAGCAGAACGTGCCACATCGTGCGGTGGTGTCGGGTCATAGTTCGGTTCGGGTCGTCGGCTGTAGAAGGCTACTGGGCCGGACTGATCGTTGGGCATTGACTTATTGGACTGGGTCGCAGGTGTTTAAGTTGTAGGCCCGTTCGAAATTTGGGCCTCGATTTCGCAGGCTGGATTGGGATTGGTTTGGGCCTCGGGTCTGGGTATTCGATATGGGCTGCCCTAGATCCGATGGATCCTTCTTCCTTACCTGACTTCTGCGCAATTTTCTGGCTCATTTTCTCTCTCCTTCCCGCGACGTTTTCGTTGCTGATTTCGATCCCCTTTCTTCCTTTTCCTCTTTGTTTGTCGTCTCTCTTTTCTTCCTCGAAGTTTTGTGACCTAAAAATTCTTAAAACCACATATCTAAGAACGTTTAGGAAAACCCAATTTTCCGACTCGATTAACGACGACGACGCTTACGAAAAGGCACAAAACATACCTATGAGTTATTGTGCTATCGTTAGGGATCCTTCTCGTGATGGTAACTGAGCATTTGGCATCGATTTTCGAGTGGTTTGGGACTCATTGGAAAAATTGGAAACTCGCCGACGTTATTCGAAATCTTTCTCTCTCTCGTATTTTCTTTCTTTTCTCTGTTTGCAGGTATTCTGAGGTGTTCTGGGAGTTTTGGCTGAAGGCTGAGCGGAGTGCGGTTGTCATTTCGCGTGGGATTNTGTTTCCTCCTACTTCCACGGCGGGACTTTCTTCGCCGCCGTCACGAGAAAACGGAGTACACATCGGAATGTTCAAAAAGTCCATCCAACGCAACATATTCGGTATCGTTATAGAATCTCCCTCCTTCTCCCAACTCGAACGACTCGTAACTCGGAATCGCATCTTCAAATCCCCAAATCTCTCCCATCCCGGACGACTCCGACGACGCCCGAGTCAGTTCCGCTGCCTCCGCTTCACCGCCGTGGCTGGTGGAGGCCTCGGACGGAGGGAGCCCAAGCTCATCGTCTGATGCCACGAGAAGGTACCCGAGCTCCGGCAGGGACTCGTCGGTCGCTGCCGGGAGCGACGGCGGAGAGGAGACCGGGGAGATCTCGTCGGCGAAACTCTGGATGACGGAATCGAGATCCTGAACAACGGGATCAGGGTCGGCGTCTTCGAGAAGGCCGAGGAGGTCGTCTTTGAGACGCTTGACCTCCGGTGTGTCGGACTCCGAGTCGACTGAGTCGAGTCGGAGGCGCTTGTTTGAGGAAAGATCCGCCATGGAATGGTTGATCGGAAAAGTGAACGGGAAGGGTGGGGGGTGAATTGCAGAGGTGAGGATGCGGCGGGAAAGCGGAGAGGAGGAATTTATATAGAGGACAAAGTAAAGAAGGAAGGAGAGAGTTTTGGAGATGATAGTGACATCTGGCGCGTGGTAAACAATGCGTACTCTCTCTACATCACGGACGCCTCCTCTTTTTTTACATTCTAATTTTTCCTTTTTTCTTTTTTTTTTTTTTTTCTTCTTTTTCTTTTTTTGTCAATCAACTTTTTGGCTTTATCTTTTTTCTACAATTAATTGGTTTCTAAATTTTATTTGAATAACATTTTGAAGTCCGAAAAACCGGACCCACCGGCTCAGTCAGTCGACCATAAATAATACGGTTCTTCTTTATTTCCACTTTTTTTTTTTTTTTTTTTTTTTCTTTTTCTTTTTCCCTAGTCGCTACATACATGATAAAAAGAGTTATAGATTTTTAGCATAATGTTGAACAATATATTATAGTTAAAAGGTATATAGTATAGGTATAAAGTTAAATGTTTTATTCTTGTAACACGGTTGACATAATTCACTACATATAAAAACATGAGAGCCATACCATTGGACGGAATGAATTTGTGTAAGATTAAATGAGAGGAAGTTGTCAAAAACTAAAATAAAAGAAGGTTAAAAAGTTCTAGGATGGCGTTTTAATCCAACCCCGTTTTTCGGGGAGATTTTCGTTCATCTTCTCTCTCGCGTCTGTGACGTTCAGCTGCCCCGATTCCGACTGCAACTTCCTAAATCTCTTTACCTAAATTTTTCCTCATAACTAGCAATTGCTCCTGATCCTCGGACATAGAAGAGATGGGCATCGTGGACGGAGGCACTCAAACTCAGTCAGCAAATCCGAACATGGGAAGAGAAAAGCCGAAGGTGGTCGTGATTATGGGGCCGACTGGTTCTGGGAAGTCACGTCTCGCCATCGATTTGGCTTCTCACTTCCCCGTCGAGATCATCAACGCCGATTCTATGCAGGTTTATCGCGGCTTGGACGTTCTCACAAACAAAGTTCCTCCCCAAGACCAAAATGGTCGGTCAGTTTCGTCTATTTGCATGCTGTTCTCTCCAATTGTTTGTGCTACCCCTGGTTCCGATTAATTACTCAATTTTTTACGTTATCTAGGAGTACCGCATCATCTTTTAGGTACAGTGAGTCCAGACGTTGAATTCACGGCTAAAGACTTTCGAGATTCTGCCATTCCTGTAAGTTAGCAGCACTGCATCATGTCCAGGTTTTTTGCTTCTAGCATTACGCATTTTAGAGATGCAAGCTGAAAAAATTGAATTGATGTGTGAAATTGTCAATTCCGTTAAAACGGCAACAATTGTGGTTTAAATATGTAGTTATCACTTGGCCCATTCTACTGTAGTTTTTTGAATGCTGTTTTCCAATGATATGGGTTGATGAGCTTTTATTTACTAAGCTACCGTTTATCGGTCAATAGCTATCTCGATTAAGGTCGAGAAGTTAAACCGCTGGAGCAACCCTGTCATCATACTCTAGTCGCTGGTCTCATCCAGACATATAGGAGTTTAGGCCTCTCGTTGTACAGTACTTGTGGCACATAGGTGGAGGAGTAGAACCATAGGTAAATTGGGAAATATCAGTTATGTACTTGAGTCTTAGGATGAAGGTGGTTGGCAACTGAATAACCGGCTGATCAGAATTTAATAACGAAAGTTAGAGTGTTATAAAGGAACTGAACAAAAATGGACAGTGACTTATGGTTTAGAGACCATCATTTTAGGTTAGTAACTCTATAATCCTGTGTTGTTTGTTGCACATTCAATCGTATTGTTTATATGAAGTGTGTGAGATGAATTTTCCCCTATAGTTAATGTTATTTAGGTGGGCTTGTCCTGATTCTGCTTTTTGATTCTCAGGTTATTGATGACATATTATCACGTGGATGCTTGCCAATGATAGTGGGTGGAACGAATTATTATATACAGGTAAGAAAATGTCCTATTTCGTCATCTAATGGCTAATGAGATAATTTGAGTGCTTCTCGCGGCAAGTATTATTGTTGAAGTTCTTTTAATTGTTCTAGTCCAAGAATGTTGTCATGTAGTCTGAGGAAATTTGGGACATCTTAAGACTAGTTCTTGACATTTTAGAACATGTCTCTTGAGTCTTATCATTAGGATCTGCCTATGGGGATCATCTTTTGACCTAGTTTCTGGCATTGTACTTGAAATATGATCATTTGGCTGGAGAAATACTAGGTGTAAGCATTCAGCTGGACTTGGTTTCTGGCCAAAGTCATCTATGATTTTTTTCAAAAATTCAAACGAGCTAGACACCTGCTTGAATAATCCAAACAAATCAGCAAGTACCAGCTAAAATATCAATTGAGTCGACCAAAATTGGCCAAACTCAAAATCTAACTGGGTCCTTGTTCTTCTTTGTTTTGTTTTGTTTTTGAGAACCGAATAAGGTCCTTGTTCTTCTTTGTTTTTTCTTTTTTTCTTTTTGTGAACTGAATAGGGTCCTTGTTAATGAATAGATGTCGATATTCTATGGTGTATATTGGCTTCAGTTGTCAGCTGTAAATTCTATGACCAAGTTGGTCGGCTATGATATTAGGATGGTCTCCTAGAATTTTAGAAACATTGGATGGCCAGCATACACTCTTGGGGGGATTTCTAGAGGTGTTCTCTTTTTGTGGTTCTGGATCTTAGGGTGTTACTGTTACCATTTGATTTAAGTTTGGTAATGGCATTTTGGATTTAGGCAATAGTCTTGTGGGCATAGAGGACATTTCTGACAAGAAATTGAAGATTTGGTAGGGATGTGTGATTGCTAATGGATCTTAGAGAACTTATGTCGATGAATCATCCTCTCTTGATTCATTTTGCAGTAGCATACAACAAACCTCTTCTTGGTGGTGCTCCAGTAATATGAAATTCTTTTGTAATTGTAGCCTTTTGATAATTATTAACGATTGGAAGAATTTTCTTTAGTAGTTCTTTGAACAAGCATTCATCTACCATGGCCCTAGGCTGTTATTGTGCCAAAAAATCTGTGACAGCTAATGTTGTTTACAGGCGATTTCAACGTTTTGTGATGGCCTTACAAAAAATTCATTAGTCTCCCCATTGGCCATGCCCCATCAACCCATAGTCTCCCCACATAAACAAAAGGCCACCAACTTCTCACCCTACTTTTCACCAATCTCAAAAACCCCATCTATTATTCTACTTCTTATCCCCGACCCACAAGTTGTGACAACATCACCAAAAAAACATGACATCATAAATAACCAAAAAACCTTCCTCGTCCCAGGAACAAAATTCTCCATTGTTGGCATTGATCAAGAACTGGATGATGAATATGCATCTAGCTCCCTACCCCTCTCCACTGCCCCACCACCCCCCACGGCGGGTAAGGCCAACATCTCTCACCCGTTGCTAGAGATGACCCTTGCGGATACAAAGCTTGGCACTCTTTTTCAAGAAAAGCAGAATGAAACAGAGGTAGAAGAGGTCAGCCCGATATCAGCGACACTCACACCAACAATGACCATCTAAATCTTGCCACCATGGCTATAGAAACACCACATGTGCATCATGACTATTCCATCTAGGAAAAAGAAGCCTAGTACGGCCAAGAAGCCGAGCAAACTGACTAAAGAGATTGTTGATCTCCTTTCAAACATCAATTATTAGAAATTGAGCAAGTCACAACTGGGAGGTCAATACCTCTTATGATTATTATCTCTTGGAATGTTAAGGGTTGGGAGATTGAAAAGAGAGTCCTAATCAAGTCCTTCATCCTCAAATACAATCCCACTATGGTTGTTCTTCAAGAAACAAAATTAAATTACGTTGCTTGCTGGATAGTTAAATCCCTTTAGAGTGCCAGACGTATTGGTTGGTCAGCTTTGGATGCTCGGTACATTGAGGGATCTTAATTGATACAATGCCACTACAAGTGTACACACTTTACACTCAGGGAAAAAAGAAGCAGTCACGTATGGAACTCATTAGTTGCATTTTTTCTTCATGTAGTTTTTTTTTTTTTTTTTTTTTTTTTTTT